>NW_020204739.1:0-5653 GCF_001531365.2 Cynara cardunculus var. scolymus
GACCAAGAGGATTCTGGTTTTTGATTGAAAGGATGAGTAAGTTTTTACTAAAGGTTTTATTTGGATTAAAGGTTTTGTAACTATTGTTAAGATTTTCTATGTCAAAATCATAAATATTTAAGAAAATAATTTTATACTTAGTCTTTATGAAAAACCGTCCACAGAAGCTCTGGTTAAGTGTTGAACCAGAGGGGCTCTGGTTGGTCATGTCTTTGGAACCAGAAGCTTTGGTTCGTACAAGCAGAGGCTCTGGTTGAACATGAAGTTTTTGTAAATTACCCGTTTATGAAAAAGGTTATCTTTTGATTGAGAGTTTATCTAAATATTGTTTTGGATTTCAACCAGAGGCTCTAGTCACAAAAAGCAGAAGCTCTGGTAGAGAGACCAGAGGGGCTCTGGTCCTAATTGTTGAAATATATTCAAAGTATGGGTAGTTAAACCAGAGGCTCTGGTCGAGGAACCAGAAGCTCTGGAAGAGAGACCAAGGGGCTCTGGTCAAGAATGTTTAAAATATTTTCTAAGTGTTGTTTAAGACCAGAGGCCCGATGGATCAAAGCGGTATGTTTTCAGTTTTGGTTTCATAAGATGTTTGATTTGAAATAAGTGTTTTGGTGATCTTCACCCTACATTACATAGAAGGGGATCTCACTAGACATTCATGTCTAACCCTCATTTTTGTGTTTCCAAAATTATGTGTGCAAGTAATGATAAGAGAAAGAGTATTGTGTGAATTACTTYTCTATATACTTAGCTGTTTTTGGAAGCATAGATGATAGAATGCAAGAGCTTGTACTTTTGGAATTTTTGAGTTGTGTATTTTATATTATAGACTCTTGTATCAAGGACCTATGTGGGGAAAACATGTACTTTATATGTGAGAAATATGTGTTATATGAAATGTGTGGATAATTGGGGTGTTACAAATATACATAATCATATATTAATTAAAATACATAAAAATGTATTTCTTTTTTTTTTTGTTATAGATTATACCGTTATAATTGTGGAAAATTTTTGATTGCTTAACTTTTTATTATCATACAAAACTAGGAGTGAGCAAGGCGGGGTGGGTCGAATCGAACCCTAAAACAGAAAACCTGATCGAATTTCGAGAGGGGTTTATGAACTGAAACCTGCAAATGTTAGATAAACCTTGCAGGTATTGGGTCAATTCCAATCTCGGGCCGGTTCAAGTAGGGTTTCGGGCCCCAATTTTTTCCCTTTTTCCAGCTTCTTGTTTTATTAATTCCAGATTTCTAAGTTTTCCAGCTTCCTGTTAAAATCTAAGTATCTAAGTGAGTACAAAATGATTAAACTTCTTAATTCTTTAATTTATATAACAAAATGTCAATACCGAACTAATTGGAGGGGTCATCGCTGGTGGTATCATCTCTCGTGGACTAAGGTCAAAGTTCGATTGAGGAAGTGTGATGAGTTCAGATTTCATACAAACATGATGTAATCTTCATAGATTACGATGAACATCAAATATAGAAAGAATATGATCAAGAATGATTAGATTGAGAGGAGAGAGAGAATTACAGCACTTAATCTTGATAAATCTGCTAATGACAATTGCTAATTACAATTACAAGGAAATCACTATTTATACTAGGAAATTGTAAAGGCTAAACTATTACAAAACAACTATACTAAGGAGAAACTTGAATACAACATTAAAGCACTAACTTGAACCCAACATTCTCCCCCTTTGGATTCAAGTTTGGACTCTTGTAAACTTCGTTTTGCGCAGTCCAAGGATTTTCTCTAACCTTCTCAAAGCATTTCTGTACTGAATTTTCTCCTCGAGCAAATTTATAGCGTTGACGAGCAAGTATCTTTCTTTGGAATTCATTCGTTCAGATTCAGTAGCCTTTTCGTCCATCACCCTCTTCAAGTCCATCGCCCTTCTTACAAGCTTAATCGTACCGTCAGAATACTTGTTCAACTCACTGAATCTCATGAACTTTTTAACTTGAAGTTGAGCATAGTAGATGACCCCGAACTCTGGTTTTTCTAGAACAATGTAAACTGGATAGCCGTCAATGTCTTCAAGTTCTTGGTTTGGTCTTTTGAGGTTGATAATGCGTTGATTGTCTTCAAGACCCATTTGTACATCTATGACCATTGCCAGCTTTACATGACWTCGAATGAATCTYTTGATAGCCTCCAGAGCTACCAGTTCTCCTTCSTTTCTRATTGTCATATTTTTKAGTTCGARGAACATGTATTCAAGGTCATCCAAATACAAGTTCGAGAAGTCAGCTTCGCTAAACCTCCAAATCTGGCCATCCTGTCTGGTAACAGTGAAGACATGATACCAAATTCTCAATAACTTCTGAGCATCTATTTGTTTTATCGTTACAATTCGGTGCTTGGTACGTACTTCACTGACTGGTTGGCACTTGGGTTTTAGAAGGTAACGATATTCAATTCGGTACTCTTTTTGCTTCTTGTGGATTCCTAGAACTCTGTCACCACTAAGCAATTTTCTGTGACGAATGAATATCCCAAAGTAGATATCTTCCAAGTATGGCTCTCGGATTCTTTCGCGATCATAACCAAAGAAGTTTGCTCTGATATGGAAAGGAATGTAATTCTTTGAGAAGATTTCAGTAGGATCAACAGTTTCCCTTGGAATACTGACTTCAGGCACATCAGGTAAAGCAGGAATAGACGATTATGGAATAGACTGAGGATCACCTTGAACGGGAAAAATTGGATCTTCTTCATCTAAGTTAGCTTCAAAGTCAAAATACATTCCAGTTGACTCGTCAATGTTATCAACGTCTTCACCAAAATCCTGCTCTCCACCCAGAGTAGTAGAGAAAACACTGTTGAACCCTACATTGGCAAACAAGTCCATTAACAACCTTGTTTCTACTGTGGAGTCCGCTGGCTTTTCAACCATTGGCTCGATCCTTGGACTTGCCTCCACTTCTTCATCTTCAATAACAACAACCTCAATTATTCTTTCCCGAACTGTTTCCGGGACAGAACCTTCAGCAATTACGTCCCGAGGTAGTGACTCTTCACCCATCCTTGCACCTTGTATAGACGTCTCAGCCAATCTCTACCTTTTCCTCTCCCCCTCATGACTATCAGGATCATCCTGATCGTCATGTCTTCGTTTAAGAGATTCGGCTTGAGACTTGCAAGATTCTTCAAGTATAGATACTCTTTCGACAAGAGCATCCATTGAACGTTTCAGATCTAGGGTATTAGATGTGATCAAGTTACTAACTTTAGAAAAATTAGCACTAATCACATCCTGAAAAGTCAAGAACTCTAAGGCTCTAATACAGGGTTAGCATTAATTTGTTGGCGTAGGAGACCAACCAAATCTGCATCTTCCGCATCTTCACTTTGAGAAGCCATCAATTTAGCACATAGAAGTCATTTCAACTCGTCCACCAATTGATCTGGTACTAACGGTTCCGGTACAGGTGGTGGTGATGGCGCAGATGGTGGCCCTTCTACAACATGCTCTTTTCCCTTCAATAACCTCTTCAAACTAGCAATTTTTGCATCAAAGTTTTCTTGAACAACCTTTAGGGCACCGTCCAAATATTCCCTTAACACAAAGTCGGGTAAGCTCACACCTGGTTCACGTAGAATTCCAGTTGAAACAACAGTTGAGTAAACTGATGTGCCTACGTTCAATGTTGGCATAATGTTAGCATTGGTCGGACTTCCAACCTGTCCTTGTGGAATGTCAAAAGACATCACTCCGGTCGTTCCGGCTAGTTCACTAAGAACTGCACTTGGAGCAATCGATGCTCCTGACTCTTGTGTACCTAAGTGTATCAGCTCTAGACTCGAGGTGCACAAAATCGAAGTCGTAGGCTGGGGCAGCGGCCTACTAGTTTCAATAACTACTGTAATATTCTGGTTGTTATATATATATATATGTACGGTTATGTATGTATATGTGTAATATATATATAAGTGGTAATTTAAAGTTTTCTTTTATTTTAAATGAGAAAGGGGAGGTCGGCTAGAGAGCCRCCCACCATTTTGAAGTGGTATATATAGATTTTGTTTGAGAAGAGAAGGTACACTCTTACAATATTTASAAAGTTATTCTCTGAAGAATCAGAAGGATTGCACAGGAAGAAGWGGATTTCAAAGGCTTTGATTCTCGATTTCTAAAGGTGAGTGTTTTAGAGCTTTGGATATGAATTGCTTATATACAATTTGATAAGCATTTGGAACTGGTTATTATGAATTCTATAGCATTTTATGTGGGTTCTGGTTTAAACCGTACAAGTGTTGTCCGAATTGAAATCCAGATAATTAAACCGCCCATGCCTTGTCCGGAGTATTGTCTAAACCGGACGAGAGGTGACCTGATGTTGTTTAAACCGATCAAGGGTTGTGCGGTATTTTGACCGAATTACTTTAAACCGGTCAAAGGTTGGGCTATGTATCGTCCGGTTTATATTTAAACCGGTTAACTTTGTACGAAGATGTTAACTAAATTTCAAGTGTTTGTTGACCGGACTTGTTATCCGGACAAGATTGACCGGACTTCAAGTCMGGATAAAGAGATAGAAARTTTTTGAAATGTTTTTGAGATGAAATGGCGGTGTAACCGCGAGAGAGATAAAATGGCGGTGTAACCGCGAGAGAGATGAAAAGGCGGTGTAACCGTGAGAGAGATGAAATGGCGGTGTAACCGCGAGAGAGATGAAATGGCTGTGTAACCGGGGGAGAGATGAAATGGCGGTGTAACCAGGGGAGAGATGAAATGGCGGTGTAACCGTGAGAGAGATGAAAAGGCGGTGTAACCGAGAATGAGAAACATAAATATAATTATGTTTCAGAACAGGTTTGATTCTGAACTGATTGTTTGGAATGTATATTGTTGGTATGAGATTTATACACTCACTAGACCTTTTGGTCTAATGCTTAGTTGTTGGACTAACCTGTTTTGCAGGTCAGCGTACTTTGCAAGATAAGGGCAAAGGAAAAGTATAAATGATGATAATAGTCTGTTCAAATATGAATTAAAGATACATATTGTTAGTCGCTGTTTTGTAATAATACTATTTTTAGTATTGTAAATATATGATGATGTAAATTTTATGTATATGGGATTATGAGGGTTGTTACACTATACATGGAATATGTGAGTTGTTAAATAAATATTGGATAAATATGTGGGTTGTTACACTTGGTATCAGAGCCTTAGTTTAAGGGATCTGGGTATTTGCGAAATACTTAGACTTAAACTAGAGGTGTGGGAAGTTATGATCATAAGTTTCACTGGGTCTATGAACATGAGAATATGTTATAGCTGAACCTATTATGAGAGAGATAGATTATATATGACCGATATAATCTGAGTTATGAGTAAACATGAGGATAAATGTGTTATTATGTTGTGATTATGAGAATAATCATGTGTGTTTAAATGTGACAGAAAAGGTTACATACTGAGAAATGGCAGATAATCCCAATCAATCGGGAAGGACCTCAACTGGTTATGGAAGAGGTCAGGGAAGAAGAAATATTACACAAGGAGAGGATCCAGAAAATGTAATAGAAACACAAAGTCGTAGCAGAGGACAAGGAAGAGGTAGAGGTACTAGACAGGAACAGGAATTGTCGGCCCAAGAAAGTTCAATGTCTGGCCGTGGTCGAGGAAGAG
>NW_020204739.1:8073-10216 GCF_001531365.2 Cynara cardunculus var. scolymus
GCTACTCCATTAACGAAGCTGACCAAAAAGAATGTGAAATATGAGTGGGATGAAGCACAAGCTCGGGCCTTTCAGATGTTAAAAGATAAGTTATGCAGTGCACCAATTCTATCTTTACCAGATGGATTGGAAGATTTTGTGGTATATAGTGATGCTTCAAAGATGGGTTTGGGATGTGTACTAATGCAACGTGGAAAGGTAATAGATTATGCTTCCAGACAGTTAAAAGATCATGAAAGACAGTATCCTACTCATGATATGGAGTTAGYRRCAGTAGTGTTTGCTTTGAAGATATGGAGATATTATTTGTATGGAACGAAGTGCCAAATCTTCACAGATCATAAGAGCTTGCAACATCTATTTCATCAGAAAGATCTGAATATGCGTCAGAGAAGATGGTTGGAGTTGGTGAGTGATTATGATTGTGAGATTTTGTATCATCCAGGTAAGGCAAACGTAGTGGCTGATGCGTTAAGTCGACAAGAGAAAAGTGGAACTATCAAAGCTACAGCTTTACGAGTTGAGTTATTACCCAGTATTCAAGAAGAGTTACGAGAATTTCAACATGAGGCAATGAAGGAGGCTAAGATTAAACAGGAAAGATTGGGTGGATTAATATCTGATTTGGTGAGAGACGACAGAGAATTTTGGAAATTCCAGAATAGAATTTGGGTACCATGTTATGGTGATATTTGAAAACGTATTTTGGATGAGGCTCATAAGTCACGTTTTGCGATACATCCAGGTACAAATAAAATGTATCGGGATTTGAGGCAACATTATTGGTGGCCAGGTATGAAGAAAGATATTGCTAAACATGTTGTACAATGCCTGACATGTCTTCAAGTAAAGATTGAACATCAGCGTCCCTATGGTAAGTTACAATGTTTAGAAATTCCGGTTTGGAAGTGGGATCATATTACTATGGATTTCATAACCAAATTGCCGAAAACAACGAAAGGGTATAATGCTATATGGGTGATAGTAGATCGGTTATCTAAATCTGCACACTTCTTACCTATGAAAGAGTTATATTCGATGGAGAGATTGGCAAAGTTATACATTGATGAGATAGTGACACGACATGGTGTTCCGTTATTAATTGTTTCTGATAGAGATAGTCGTTTCACTTCTATGTTTTGGAAGAGTTTTCAGAGAGAAGTGGGTTCACAAATTAAGCTAAGTACAGCTTATCATCCTCAGACTGATGGATAGAGTGAGCGCACTATCCAAACTTTAGAAGATATGTTGAGATCCTGTATTATTGATTTTGGAGGGTCGTGGGATAGTCATTTGACKTTGGTTGAATTTGCATACAACAATAACTACCACTCAAGTATTCAGGCAGCACCTTTTGAGGTTTTGTATGGACGAAAATGTAGAACTCCTTTGTACTGGAATGAAATAGGTGAAAAACAGTTAGCTGGGCCTGAGCTAGTTCAGCAAACTGCAGATAAGATTGGAGTAATACGGGAACGAATGAAAGTTGCACAAGATAGACAAAGAAGTTATGCAGATAAACGTCGGAAGCCGATTGAATTTCAAATAGGTGATAAAGTAATGTTGAAAGTATCACCTCGGAAAGGAATGGTACGTTTTGGAAAGAGAGGGAAGTTAAGTCCAAGATATGCTGGACCATTTCCTATTATTGAAAGAGTTGGGGAAGTGGCCTATAAGTTAGAACTTCCTTTGGAATTTAGTGGAATTCATGACACGTTTCATGTGTCGAATTTGAGGAAGTGTTTAATAAGTCCAGATGTGGCAGTACCATTACCTGAGATTAAGGTAGATGAGAGATTATGTTTTGAAGAAACCCTGAACAAATTACTAATTTCAAAGTAAAGAAGTTACGAAACAAAGAGATTGGGTTAGTAAAGGTTCAGTGGCGTTATCATAAGGGACCAGATGCCACCTGGGAATCAGAATGGGAAATGCGGATGAAATATCCCTACCTTTTCGCTTAAGTGAAATTCCGGGACGGAGTTTTTTTTAGGAGGGAATATTGTAATATTTTGGTTGTTATATATATATATATATATATATGTACGTTTATGTATGTATATGTGTAATATATATATATATAAGTGGTAATTTAAAGTTTTCTTTTATTTTAAATGAGAAAGGGGAGGTCGGCTAGAGAGCC
>NW_020204740.1:0-1215 GCF_001531365.2 Cynara cardunculus var. scolymus
CCAATCATGCCTCTATAGGTTGTGACATCTACAGATTTGCCTGATGGATCAGCAAATAATTTGACTCCTGTAGCCATAGGTGTTCTCATTGATGATGAATTGTTGAGAGAGTATTTTTTCAAAAGATCAGTCACATATTTTGACTGATTGATAAAAATTCTGTTTGGAACTTATTTTATTTGAAGACCAAGGAAGAAACCAAGTTCTCCCATCATACTCATCTCAAATTTGCTTTTCATCAACTCTGAGAATTTTTCACAATGTTTTGCATTTGTAGAGCCAAATATGATGTCATCCACATATATTTGAACAAGTAAAATGTTACCTTTATGCTTCTTGAGAAAGAGAGTTGTATCGATTGTACCTTTTTCGAAGCCATTTTCGATGAAAATGGTAGATAGAGTTTCATACCAGGCCCTGGGTGCTTGCTTGAGCCCATAAAGAGCTTTATCCAGAAAATAGACATAATCCGGATGCTTTGGATCTTCGAACCCAGGTGGCTGTTGCACGTAGACTTTATCTTGGAGTTTACCATTGAGGAAGGCAGACTTAACATCCATTTGATAGACTTTAAAACCTTTATGTGCTGCATAGGCTAGAAACATTCTGATGGCTTCAAGTCTTGCAACGGCAGCGAATATCTCATCGTAATCAATGCCTTCTTCCTGGCAATAGCCTTTTGCAGCAAGCCTGTCTTTGTTCCTTATTACAATGCCATCTTCGTCCTTCTTGTTTCTGAAGACCCATTTGGTTCCTATTGCCGTTTTTCCTTTGGGAAGAGGCATGAGAGACCATACTTTGTTTCATTCAAACTGAAGTAGTTCTTCTTGAATTGCATTTATCCAGTTTGGATCTTGTAGGGCTTCAGAAATCTTCTTCGGTTTAATCATGCTCAAAAAGTTTGCGTAGAGGCATTCATTTGCAGTAGCGGATCTCGTCTTGACACCAGAGGTTGGATCACCAATGATTTGGTGATGTGGGTGATTTTTCGTCTACTTGGTGCTTGATTGAGGTTCTGAAGCAACAGGATGCAGTTCTTCATCGACTGATGGAACTGCTTGCTCCCCCTCCACGAGATCATCTCCAAGGTTAAACTCTGGTTCTTGATCATGATCTGGAGACACAGGAGAAGTAGATGGTGAAGTAACATGAGCTTCTGTGAGAGATGTACCTTTACTACTAGAGTCTACATGTTCATCATTGACTCTGGAGATT
>NW_020204740.1:3395-6212 GCF_001531365.2 Cynara cardunculus var. scolymus
TGCCTTGATGTCTTCATCGGTCTTCTGGTTCTTCATCACTTGTTGTTTTTCATTGCTTTTTACATCATGAGTTATGGGGTTTAACAGAATATGTTCTTTTCCATATTGAACAGATACCTGACCTGCAAACTGGGATCGATGGATCAGGGCAACATCAATATAATGACTATCATGTACGGCCACTTCTTCAACCTACCGCTGGACTACGCTTTTCTCATCTACAACGAGATCCATGCAACGGTAATCGAGAAGTGCAAGCTCAAGGCCGCAGGAAAGCCATTGACATTCGTGCTCTTCTCACGATTCCTCGCTCTCTTCATCAAAGATGCAATGAGGAGAAACGATCTACCAACCAATGAACCATTCACTCCACAGTTTCTAATGAATGGTCATCGACCAACGATGTCCAAGGAAGGTTACACCACGGAGAGGACAGTCTCTCGCGCCATGCTCAGCGTCATACCAGAGACGTCTGAGATAAGGAAGACCTATGAACGCTCTTTGTTGTCCCAAGAACCGAGGGCAGCTACCCCAGAGCACTTAGAGCCGTCACCAGACACCAACAACGGAGCAGAAGAGTCGTCTTCATCGGATGATGAAGATGATGGTGATGACACTCCTCGTGTATCCCCTGGCCCTTCACATACAATACCCATCCCCACTACCCAAAGGGCAACCACCACCACTACCCCTGGCGATCAAGGCCGAAGGGGTATTGAACATGGATGACCCAGTCCAATCTCTCACCCAACCAGCCTTCCAGAGGCCATTCTTTGGGCCTCTGGAGATGATGAAGCCGAGGAACCTCACCATCCATCGCCCCCTCCCAATAGAGGGACGATGAAGAAATAAGAGCCAATTCGCCTCATGGCTCGCCATTATCCTTCACACACCGAGAAGCATGTGTTGCTTCTGGCATTGCTGATCCCCAAGGTCGTTCAGAGCGATCTCCCTTTCGTGCACAACACACCCCTTCGATACTTGATCTAGCGAAGGGGAAACACACTTACTTCTCTTACCCGGCCTCTGAAGCCGAGGAAGAAGAAGAAGCTGCTGCAACATCAAAAGATAGCTCCTCACTAGAGGGCTATCAAGGACATGATGGAAGTCCTTCACGGCCTATATTTTCACAAGGCAATGAAGGTGCCTCTGGAGCTGAGGCTCAACCTACAGCATCCATTGTTGCAGGGGTTACCAATGTGGCTGATCTGGTCACAAAGGCTGAGTTCCAAGCCTTTGTAGACTCGATCCAGCGGTCCTTGGAAGACCTAAAACTCATCATACAAGGGATTGTCGACAACCCTCCATCCATCGACCTCACCCCCCTTCGACAGTCCCTTGCAACCCTTGAAACCCAAACCCGAGACAGCACAACCCATCTCCAAATGCTACAACAAACAGTCACCCAACACCATAACACCTCATCTGCCCTTGCCACCCAAAAAACCAACTCATCATTCACTTCATCGCCACCCTCACGGCCCAGGCAACTGCGACCTATGAGACCTTAGCCTCCATCACCACCCAGATAAACACCATCTCCCAACCCCATAACACCCTTCCAACCACCATAATCTCCCAAATCTCTCAACCTACCCCTTCCCAAACATCATCGATCGATGAAACCCTAACCTCCGTCTCCAATCAAATGACCACCATCCAAAACACCCTCACTTCCCTCCCAACTACCATATTAGCCTACATACCCCAACCACCTCCTCCCCCACCCCCCTTTGCAGGCCCATCTTTCGATGAAGCCTTTTCTTCCTTCACTGCAGAGGTGAGGAATATCATCGCCAACATTCCCGTTGCACCATCCACTTCCACCTCCATGCTCCCACCTGCCTCCACCTCCACCATGGAATACGCAACCAGAGCCGATCTAAGGGCCCTGTCGAAGGCACTTGTCTCGTCCTTCAATGAGATAAGTGAAAAATTCATTCATCATGATGCACAACCAACCAAGGCTCTCTCCCAGAGTCTTGCCGATCAACAAGCACGCACCAACTCTCTCCTTCACTCAATGGAGGAGAGCCAAAGACAACAAGCCCTGAAGCGTATCTTGCATCCTTCAGGAAGGAGAAAAAGAAGAAGAGGAGCAGAGCTTCATGCTCCAGTAGCCGCCCATACAAAAGGCCACGACATGAGGACCCAGACCTCGATGATCAAGGTCTTGGACCTCATGAGGGGGAGAACCAGGTCGCGGCTGCTCAACACATGGAATCCGCTGCACCATCACCACCACCCCAAACACAAGAACAACCACCACCCACAACCGAAGGAACCTAAGCGAGGGAATCAGAGGCTCGACCCTCTGAAGATGTACAGAATGTACATTTTCCCATCGCCACATCCCAAGAACCCATCGAGTTGAGCTCATCGACCGATGAAGAACCATCCACTCCACCAACAACCAACTTATCCTTCACCCTATCAACAACTCCCAATCTACCATTAACCTTCTCATCAACACCACACACCACAGAACCCTTCACCTCTCTACCCATACAACCTCAACCTACAATTACCCCAACCTTCATCACCACAACAACCTCCAACCCAAACTCAAACCGATGAACCAGAGACCACCCAAACATAACCACTTGAACCAGAAATTGTTGGTCACAGTTCCAGCATCTTCCTAAATCGAAACGTAGCGCTGGCTGCTACGCTATAAGGGAAATAAGGTTGCGCCTTCACCAAGGCAATTGCTTTTGGTGTAGTGGGTAAGCGCTTGATCCTAACAATTGGTATCAGAGACAGGTTACGGGTTCGAATCCCATGGTGTGCATAATATGCAAGGAGTGCATAATTATG
>NW_020204740.1:6252-9839 GCF_001531365.2 Cynara cardunculus var. scolymus
GCAGATGCTGGGGGGGATTGTTGGTCACGGTTCCAGCATCTTCCTAAATCGAAACGTGGTGCTGGCTGCTATGCTATAAGGCAAATAAGGTTGCGCCTTCACCAAGGCAATTGCTTTTGGTGTAATGGGTAAGCGCTTGATCCTAACAGAAATCACCCCATCTGCACTCATTGAATCAGAGCCAACTCAAATCTTTACATCACCAACCCCCTCTCAACCATTAGCTCAAACACAACCCACAACTCAACAAACCCAGGTGCAAGCAAATGTTCCTTCTTCGTTGAGGCACCCTCCTCAAGGGGTCGTCGATAAAATCATAGCAAACATGGAGTCGCTCAGGAGATGTTCAGAGATGCCGTTGAGGGAGCCAGTCATGATGGAGAACATCCATCAATATCTTTACCATGATCGCGATGAAGGGCTAACTCTTAATCCTCCAATCCTTTCACCAGAATCCAAGAACCTTCTACACCATAGGTTTGTGAGACAGACGACCCAACCACCATGGGCTGTCTTCTCAAACGATGGAATAAGGTTGGTCATGGACATCAAAATGAGGACCTTCACCAACCGAGCCATCAAGTACATCGAGTACACAGTGGAGCGAGCCCATGGTCAGGTGAGCATCTTTAATGACAATGACTTGATCAATCTAATCCCTATGACTTGATTGAGCTATACGCGTACACGACTCAGCGACAGGATCAGAGCATACGATTTGGGATGGCAAACAGAGCGATCGTGCAAACAATGGAGACCTTGGTGAAGCATCAAGCCAAGAGTGACTTCGAGATTGCTCTTTGGCTTGGCATGGACAGACTATCCTGCACTCCACCTGATGAAGACTTCCCTAGCCTACAAGAGAAGAGATCTGCCTCTATCCTTACTCAACCAGAACTAGGTCTGGTATACAAAAATGAGTTTGGAATGAAGAAAATTTTTAGGTTGACTGAGGCCTTTAGGTATTCAAATGAAACACTTAAATGGTTTCAGAAAGCCATCAGAGACAGATTGGGCAGATCTCACGTGCCAACAGACGATGGACAGAGACTAATACATGGGATATCTACAGTCATCGATTACAGAGGACTACTCATGCGTTTTTGGGAAATATCACAGGGGAGACCCTAAATGTAGTCTTATGTTTTTTTTGTGTCTTGTAACTTCCATTTCATCAATGTAAGAATTCATCATTTGTTCCAATGAAAAATTTGGCAAAAGATGCTTTTCTTTAGAATAGCCTCTGTTCTTCATTTATACTTTGAATGTTCCTAGACTAGTTAATGTTTGTTCTTTCATTACTTAGGGGGAGATTGTTAGACCCCATGAGTATTATGCATGGAAGTAATGAAGACAAACAACTGTTTTGGTTTGACACTCATTCCAAGTACCACATCCTGCCTCTATGGTCAATTTGACTTAGAGTTGGATTGTTGGTTTTGTTTAAATTCTTCATTTGAATCTTTGAGTCAATTTTATTTTCACAAGATGACCAAGTCACATTTATGACTTCTCATTTTTGCTTTTATGTTTCAATTGTTTTCAGTATGAGTCTTTTACTCTTAAAGATAATCAATTACACTAGTATTGATCATCTTTGCTTTTCTGTTTCATTTTAGGATTTTGGGCACTGATTTTAAGTAGCATTTTTCTTTTAGCCATTTATGCAGCAAAAATAGAATAAATAAATGAATTTGTTGTACAAATGTTTGAATTTGATGCCATAGCCACAATAATCCAAAGCTTAAACCATCTTTGTCTTAAATTGAGTCTCTATAACTAGCCAACCATTTCCAAAGCTTTCACTTGATTCAATTGGGCCTTCATTTCAATTTGGCCAATTTGTAGCCTTGTTACACTCACAATGAGGACATTGTTTCCCTTAAGTTTGGGGGAGGGTCCTAAAAGTACCAAACACTTAATAGAGTTCATGAAACACATGCATCAAGACCAAAAGACTAACAAAGGAACAAAGTTCCATGTCTTGTGCATACAAAAGAGTGTCAAAGTACACTAGAATATTTGAAAAGGACAAAAGGGTCCAACATACCTCAATATGAGATACATAGAAGTAAAATTGTGCTATGGAGTGAAAAAGTGAGATGAGGTAAAAGGCATGCATTGAAAAGAAAAAGCCAAATGCAAGAACCCAATTCAAAGTCCCAAATTCTTTGTTGAATCTAGTATAGCAATAGAAATGTAGGCTAGTTTATGGTTTGGCAATATGAAAGATTTAAGTTTGGTGGAGCTAGGTTTATGAAGGGCTATGGATATCAAGCATCAAGTCAAGAGTAGAACACTTTCATTCAAAAAAAATTCAATAATATGCATACTTTGGCTATTGAATACTTATGCTCAATTTTTTTAGTTTATTAGAAATTTAAGTATTTTAATTTGTCATTTTCTGTTGTTTGGGGACAAACAACAATTCAAGTTTGGGGGTGTGATAAGTGTTAATTTATTAACCTTATTACATCATTTTCTTAACCATTTTCCTTTGTTTAATTTTCCCTTTAGTGTCTTAATTGAGTCTTTTTATGTCTTTTTCATATATTAGTAGTAATATAGTATATCTAATGTTAATCTCCTATTTATGCAAGTTTTTGATGATTTTTGGGCCCGATCCTGCAGCAGTCCTGAAGGAACAACAGGAGTGGTAGAATCCTATAGTACCTGTCTGTGAGCGGCACTTTTGCCTGGGCCGAGAATTCGTAGGCTGCTCCTTAGAGATTGTTGGGTCAACGACCTTGGGCCTGGTCAAAGCCCATTGTTGATGAGCCTTTTGTCTTATTAGGTAGCTCCCACTTAGCAAACTCCCTTAGCCCATAAATAGAAGGCTTATGGCTTGTGTTTAATTACCAATTCACCAATTTACACATTTTTACTTAACTTTCTCATTTGTTTATTCTCAAATCTTTAAGTTATAAACATTAGCTCTCTATATTATTATTTTCAGTTCCAAGCTTTCGGTTTTCTTGCTTCCAACCAAGAACCGATTTTTGTGAAGTGTGATTTCGTTCTCAAGTTTAATTCAAGTGCTCGTATTTAATCTTCATCTCATTTATGTTTTTATTTCCAAGTTACGTTACGTTTTCTGACTTTCGTTGCAAATTACGAATTAGTCGATCGATGTTGCTTTACATTGGATTTCATCCTTGTGGCTCACGACTAATTTACGTAGACTAAATATTCTGTTTTTAAGAGTTTGCAAGTAACCTTTTCGAACTTTGTAACGAAACTTGTGTTGCAAGTTTTGTTACTTGTCTTGCAAGTTTTCTTCAAAGTCAAACTCTATTTTCAAGGCTTTCATTAGTCATTCCTCCATCTAGTCAAATATTTGTCATACATCATGTCTTAGATAAATATTAATTAATAATATTTAGTTATTAATAATTTATATTTCAGTCCTTTACATTTCAGTCTTTATATTTTAGTCTTTTACATTTYAGTCTTTATATTTCAGTCCTTTACATTTCAGTCTTTACTTTACTGCAATTTATATTTCTGTCATTTAATTTCCAGCAATTATCTTTCAGTCATTTATATTTATGTCATTTAATTTCCAGTACTTTAAATTCCAGTATTTC
>NW_020204742.1:0-2333 GCF_001531365.2 Cynara cardunculus var. scolymus
CCAGAACCTCTGTGATGGATGACAGAGGTTCTGTCACTTGAATCTTGTACGTTTGAGCTTCTTCTGTTGATTGTCCTCTGTGGTCTTTTGTGACAGATCAGCTTCTGTCAATACTTGCTGTTTTACTTTTTCTATACTTTTACATTTAAGAATGAGAGATAACAATTTCATCTCTTTAGGAAGCTTGGGTCGTTAAAGAGAACAGTTCGAAACAAAGCAAGGGTTGAGGGCTCTATYGTTGAGTCATACCTTGTAAATGAACTTTCTACCTATTGCTCCMTCTATTTTGATCCAACAATAGAAACAAGACATAATCGTGAGTCAAGGAACTTTGCCCCGAATATCCCTAGTTGTTAGGAGACCGACAATCGATTAAGCATATTCAAGGTTCCATCTCGTCCACTATTCGCGAATGGTGGGAAACAAATAATCTTAAATGAACATGACCTGGAGACTATCCATAGATATGTCTTGTTCAACTGTGTAGAATTTCAACCTTTCCAGTCCACCTTTGATGAAAAGATTCGACAAACTGAACCGAATATTAATGATGTTGAACTTGATAGAATTCGAGAGGAGAGGTTTGCTGACTGGTTCTCGCACCACGTGAGTATATATATATACTAGTCATTGGTATTAATATACAAAATGCAATGGTGTACATTATGTGTTTCTTACGTGTGGCCTTTTATAGGTCATGTTCGAGTTAAACGACTCAAATGAACAATTAAAATCCCTTGCACGCAGACCAGACCGTTATGCCACCACACATCAGGGATACTTTGTGAATGGTTACAAGTTCCATACGGTGACCCATGGATCCGATCAAGTTACCCATAAATAGTGGTATATGTGTAAGGAGGGGCTGCTATGACGAGTGTGAGTCTGACTTTTATGGAATATTAGATGAAGTTATAGAGGTGGAGTATTATGGCTCAATGCGACATGTGGTTGTCATGTTCAAATGCACTTGGTTTGATACTTCCTCGGGGGTTAGAGTTGACCCTAAACACAATTTGGTATATATCAAATATAAGTCTAGACTTGGATCCGACGACCCGTTCGTTCTAGCATCACAGGCAGAACAAGTCTATTATACTTCATATCATTCGATGACAAAGGATTTGAAAGATTGGTGGGTAGTTGTCAAGACAAAGGCTCGTGCATATATGAAGTGTCCGACATGATTAACGATGTTGAAAACAATGATCATGTGGATGGAGAACAATTCTTTCAAGTCAACGAAAGGGTAACTCATACAACGTTCTCATTGGAAAACGAGCTCGATGATGTTCGTCTTGCCATAGGAGAGGTAAACATACTCCATAATATAAATGAAGATGAAGGTGGCGATGAATCGAACGAAGATAGCGAAGATGAACCAGAATTTGAAGACATAGATGATGATTCAATTGATGAAGATGAACCGATATTATCTGATCATTCTTCTGATGAGTAGCTTGTCTTCTGTATCCTTATTTCACAATTGTACATATATAATCACGATTTGTCATTATATTTTTTCATGATATAATCTAATATTTGTTTTTTCAGGAGATGTCACGCTGAGAGCGAGGTAGAGACTGTCATGGGAGTCGCGGCATCCCCATGTCTGGTAGGGGTTGGAACTCTGCCCGCATCGATGACATTGTTGAGTTTTCGGAGACCGCCTTTCGCGGTTTAGATGAACAAGTTAATATATATATATATATATATATAATACATTTTTTAATATAATAAATTATTATTTCAATTATATAATAATTTGCATGACAATTGTTTAGGTTGTAAATAATCGAATCATATTTGATTGTACGATTGCTTGAATTCAATAGAGAACAAATCTTTGGTATGTAGATCCAACAAATGTTATAGGCATGTACATCCAACAAATGTTACACGGACGATTTCTACTATGGAGAAGAAATCTTCAATGGCGACGGTGGCCTGAGAAGTGAGGGCCGCAATTTGTGATATGTGGGTATACATATTTTAGGGTTTGATTTCTCATTTTCTTTTTATTTTTCAGTGAGATTGAAAAGTTTTTACAAATCAACATTTTATTTTTCATGTCATATAAAAATATATTTTCATGTCAATATTTATTTTCATGTCATTTTTAAAAAAAAATGTATATCATTTTAATTGATCGGTTATTTACAGTTAAACTAGGTTTTTTTAAAGTTTGAGTTATTACATTCAAAATATTAAAACAAATTTTTTTAAAGTATCCTATCTAAAATAGAAATTATTACATTTTCATATAATTTACATGCACTAAAGAAGTATACCCTTTCATTTTTCTTATTACTTTTTATTAGAATTAAAAAATT
>NW_020204742.1:2528-5721 GCF_001531365.2 Cynara cardunculus var. scolymus
ACAAGGTTTATAAATTAAATATTATATTAAACGAGTCTATTTATTATTTATTTATTTATTTTCTTAGTTGCTTATAAATCAAAACTCTTATGAAGTGAAACAAACATTTTTCTAATTAAATTTATAAATCTATATCTACAAGCCTCTCTTGTCAAAGATTTCAAGTGCTTAAAAGTCTCTGGTTGAGTGTGATGAACAAGTTTATCATGGAAATGTTGGGTTTTGATGAGACAGAGACTCTGGATAGACAAACCAGAGGCTCTAGGTCATCATATTAAACCCTTGGAATAAAAATATACCTTTTGAGTGGAACCAGAGGGGCTCTGGTTGAATGGAAGGGATTAATTATTCCATAGTATAGCATTTCTGTGGTCTAGAGACTATAGATAGTGGAATCAGAGGCCCTGGTTATGAAAATGCAAATAAAAGGGCCAAGTTGTGGAATCAGAGGGTGTCTGGTTGACTTGAGATGCCCAACCAAAGGTATGATAGGTTCATTTTGAATCCTTGAGGGTTTATGGTATATGCATGACTCCCCTACAAATGATGCAAGGGATGTAAAATGAGTAAAAACTCCCCCTAGAACCAATAAGGGAGAAAAATAGGGTGACCAGAAGCTCTGGTCTATACAACCAGAGGCTCTGGTTGTGAAGGATGGTTAAAAACAAGATTAATAATGAGAATGGCGTGACTACGAGACCAGAGGGTCTCTGGTTCCAAATACTTAGAATACCGAGGCTCTGGTCTTTAGAACCAGTGTTAGACCCCATAATCTATAAAGGGTAAAAGTAATGAAAAACAATAAGTGATGAAGAATCAGAAGACCGATGAAGACATCAAGGCAGAATTGACTAAGTCTGGAGAACAACCAGATGATCGATGAACAACCAGAGATGCGATGGAAAGAGCATCTTCATCACCCCTCTGGTCAACAATACTTAGAGTTTTCTTCCGCAATTCAACCAGAGGCATACGATGAAGATAAGGTTGATTCATCATCCCATGAAAGACAGTTGGAGATGACAAGTCGACAGCTGGATTTCAAGTTTATCTTGATATTATAGCTTATCAATAGTTTAGATAAACATTATCTGTTATTAGAAGATTAGCTAAATAGTCTCATTAGATAGTTATCTTCTAATTAGCTTACTAGTATAAATAGGTGATTAGGCCTATTGTATTAAATGTCGCTTTTACGTTTTTATTAATAAAGTGAAACCTTTGACGCTCAAGATTGTTCTTTAATGTTCATAATTTATTCTTGAGTGTTCATCACTTTGTTCATCAAAACACTATAATTTGGTTATTCTTAACTTGATTATTAGTGTTATTGAGAGATCTGGGATCAACAATTGATATCAGAGCCAATTGATTGTTTTTCCAATCAAAACGATCATCTAAAATCTCTCATTTTTTTTCTCTTCAAAACGTAAAATCTCTCTCTTCAAAATTCTCAATGGCCAACTGGAATTCTGCATATAGTGTTGGCTCCCTCACCAAGCCTCCAACTCTTCAACGAGAAGAATACCCACAATGGAAGATAAGAATGGTGAATTTCTTGGAAGGAATGGACATGAACCTCCTGCAATCTGTAATGGAGGGTCCTTACATTCCACAAACTCTTGTCCCAAGAGTCCCAGGAGCAAACACCGCAGTTGAAATTTCTGCCTACTATATGCCCAAGGATGAGAAGAATTGGGATGAAGACGACATAGAACGGGTAGAGACAGACAAGAAGGCAAACGACTGATAATCATGGCCATACCCAATGAAATCTTTCAATCCCTCGATGCATGTTCCATAGCGAAAGAACTATGGGATGAACTGGAAGGAGGGGCTAAAACGAAGAAAAATCATAGAGCACAATGTCTCAACTTATACACAAACTTCAAGGCCCTTCCTGATGACCATAACTTGATGTAGATAACCATTTCTCAAAAGACATCATAGATTCATAGTTGATTACAGCCCATCAAAACAAGATATTGGGTTTCTATGCAAAAGAGCAAATATCCTATCACTAGTCAACATTTCTAGAACAACATCCAACCAATCAACATTCCTAGCATCAACATCATCATCCCACTCACCACCAAACACTTGTACATTCTCCTAATCTCCCGTCTCGCAGCAATGACGACATCCAAGGTTCTCATCATACGCTGGTGGTGCATTTCCATCACATCGAATAGGTTGATCAAAATATGGTGGTGATATCCCAGCCGGGTCTGGTGATTTTGATTATCTGATGTGATTCTCCGCACCCACTTTCGTTCAGCCAGATTCATGCCCTGGGAGTAGGATGCAGGTACTCCGGTCATTACTTGAGAGATCTTGCTCCCGTGTTGTGGTTGTGATGACTCCCCTCTAACTCTAGTGGAATTTTCAAAAGTCACTCGCCGAGGTAGTGGAACACTTTTCCTAGGCGTGACTCTAATGCTTGGACCATGAAAGGTTTGAGGTGGGATATCGGGTACTGGCTCCGATGGGGGCAATATGGATGCTGGTGGTAAAGCAGGTGTTTCGCTATTCACTGTGTCCTCATGCTCATAAGGGTCTACCTCTTCATTGATGGATGAGCTTCTTCTGGATCGGCGAACCACATAGCCGGATTCGTCGGCCGAATATTCACTAGGAGCAGATGATGCCATAGGGATCTGTGATATTAACAATCTTAATTACGAAATGTACCATCTATAAATGCTTAGTGTTATAACAGAAGCTTCTAAGCAAGGCTAAGGGTGGCAATTAAGCTAGAGCCTCTGGATAGCCAGTCTCTGGTTGCATTACCAGAGCCTCTGGTTGCACTACCGGACTTAGAAAATATTTGGGTTCAAGTTCATCGGTCCTCTGGTTCAACTTACATACTTAGAAAAGTAATGGGTTTCTCGTCCATCGATCCTCTGGTTCCACATATATACTTAGCAAACCAATGGAATTCTATTTCATCGACCGCTGGTTCAACATCCGTACTTAGAAAATAATGGATTTCTCGTCCATCGGTCCTCTGGTTCCACATACTTAGCATTATAATGAGATTTCTAATCCATCGCCTCTGGTCCTTCTAACCAGCACCTCTAGTTCAACATGGACACATAGCAATATAAGGAATTTCTAATCCCTCACCTCTGGTCCTTTTAACCAGCACCTTTGGTTCAACATCGTCACTTAACAATATAAAGAATTTCTAATC
>NW_020204742.1:6046-9767 GCF_001531365.2 Cynara cardunculus var. scolymus
ACTTAACAATATAAGGAATTTCTAATTCCTCGCCTCAGGTTGGTCTAGGGCAATGGATATTCATAAATTATGCAACACACACACAATCATGCTTTCCACAACAATTTCTCTTTTGGAGCATATTTTTTTTTAATACAACCGATTAAGTTCTCTATTATATGTAAATTAAACATAGGTGATCAGGCTTTGTTTAATTGASATATAATAATGTGACCCGCTTTGTATATATATAAGAATATTTTTAAATCACTTGAAAACTGTTTTGAAAATATTTGGTTATAGTTTGTGGTTTTTAAGGAAAAACCAGTGTTCTCTATAACCGATGCTCTAATACCAAATATGTCACACCCCGTTAAAGCGGAAACACGAGATGTAACAGGTAAGCGAGTCACAGCAGCAAATAATAAATAACACCATTCAAGTTTTACAAAAGTTTCGAATTTAACATCCATAACCAAGTTGGAATAGCATATTTCATTACAAAAACTTCAATGTGAATTTAATCGGTGTCGTCACATATATGCTCCAAAACCTCATTTCTTACTTAAATCCTGAAAAGCATGAAACATAAAACAAGGTCAACTACAAAGAGTTGGTGAGTTCACGGGTTTTCATATGCACCAAACATTACAATGCATAAATCATTTCTTGCAAACCTATACATAACTTTTGCACATAATAAATGTAAATCTGCCACGATGTTTAAAAACTTGAAATGCTACTGAGCCTTTCCTGACCAATATGCCCCATTATTTTACGAACGACCATAAGTAGCCCGTACACTCACTTAGGTCCCACAGTTCGTAATAGTACTAATTCAGCGGTGCTCCAAATTTGTTAGGACTGAAAATCAGTATTAAATTGTATTCGTCTTGAAAGTTAAATAGTGTCTATAATTGTAAAAGTCATCGTGTTTGACTTTTCTTATAGGAGTTTGACTTTGACCTTGTTTAGTAGTTTAACCCTATAAATAGGGTATTTGTCTTGTATTTGTAAGAGAGAACTTATTGTAAAATTCAGATTACGTAATAAGAGAGTTGACCAGACTTTGAATGTTGACTATTTCTCTCAAAGTTCATCTTATATGTTCATGAATGTTCATATTCAGATCTGCCATGTTTATGAAGATTGCCTGAAGATTGATCATATTGGCCTCACAATTGGTATCAGAGCAGAAATGCAAGAAATCAGAAGAAAAGATCAGCAGATTTGAAGATTTTTTGAAAGAAATGTTCTGGAATTTTTCGTCTGTTCTTACAATGTTCATCTCATTCTTCATATTTTTTTAAGTTTGATCCGATTTTTTTTTAAATTGTGTGTTTTTGTGTTAAAAACAGGATCATTTTGTGTGTAATCTTGTTGTGAATCTTTGTTTTACACAAAGATTTACATTTTGATCATCTGATTTAAAGTTTTTGGTGAATTTTGTGAATTTTAAAATTTTTCGTGTTCTTAAAATTTCTTAAAAAGTCATTGTTTTTGATCCATTTTCGTGTTAAATCTTTTCTGTTTTTGTGTTTTTGATAGTTTTTGATCTGTTTTTGAATTTTAGATTGAATAAGTTGTGTTAAATCGCTCAAAATACAAGGCCAATTTGGTTTAAGCCCAACAGAGGTAAGCCCATATTCATCTCCTCCTACATCGATCACTTGCAAAATCAGCTCAAAGATTCATCTGAGTTAGGAGTTTATCACACATCAATATTGGTTGGTGACCGGATTCCTCTTAACTCGCTCAAAGATTGATCGGACTTCTGATCGGATTTCGTTATCGCTCAACTTTCATTTGATTTTTCTAAGTCTTAATCGTTCACCCTTTGAGCGGATAAATGAGCGATTTAGGATTAGCTGTGAGCGATTTATTCAGCGATTTATACATACAGACTTGAGTGAACTTGTTTATATCAGTCTTAACATCATGCAAAGCTTAAACGATCAAGGTGTAAATCGCAGAAGTCTTAAGCGGACGAAGGGTAAATAGCTGGCTGCTTGAGCGATTAAGGATTCAAATTGAGCGATTCAATGTTTAAATCGCTGACTACTTGAGCGATTTAGTGAGTTCATCGATTATAGTTTGAGCGATTTAGGTAGATCGTCATGGACAGCTTAAGCGGATTTTGGTCTACATCGGATACAGCTTGACTTGGTGATCATATGTGTTTAAATCGCCTGTTAAACCGGTTGAGGGGTTCTTGAGCGGATTCGTACATCCCTTGCTTGTAAGCGATTTAGGCAGAGGTGATTCAAGATTGAGCGATTTATTTCTTTAAGGTGAGCGATTTAGATCAATGTTTTGAGCAATTTAGTCGAATTTGCTTGGTAATTGATCATAGTGTGTATATCGTTCACTGTACACCTTTCGAACATGAGGTATGTCACATGTCTCTTCTTCGCTTATCACATGTTTTGTTAAATAGATTTTAAATTGTTTCAAAGGGTCTGGTATTCACAGCTAAGTGTTCATCCAGTTTAAAAATTGGTGAAAATTGCTTGAATGTTCATTTTCTTCACAATTGTTCTTGACCTAAATCACATGTTATTTCTGTATTCGATTTTTTATTTGTATTGCTGTTGATCTTGATACATTTGTTGGATTTTGCTGATTTTGATTCATAACAGGAAATTGATCACAGTTCAAGTTGTCAATATGGTTTTTGCTTAAATCTAAGACTCTTACACAGGTTCTTGTGTCTGATGTTGTTGCAAACATAACTGTGAAAGCTCGTGAAGTGGTAGTAAAGTTCTCGCTGTTTGTTGGAATTTCAGCTGCCCATTAGTCTATTCCTGATTTTGGAGGGTGAAGATAATGCTCATTTTTTTTTTTGATCAAGCACCTGTAGTGGATTGTACATTCATCCAGCTTAATGTCTGTCATCTGTTTTGATGCCCTAGCTGGCAGCATTGCCTCCAACATCTTGCACTGATCCCCAGTCAATGAATCTGGGAAATCCACACTGAAGTGGTTTTTGGTACATGGGCATTCCTTCATCGTTTATTGCCTTGAATTGATCAGGCTTAACAACCTCTCCAAGTTCGGATTTTATAAGAAGTTGTCTGTTATCCAAATGGGTTAAGATGAACTGGAACCCACAGAGTGCCTTGGTATCAGATTGACAGTATATAGAGTAGAAAGCAGAATAATATTGATAGTATTCAGAGGAAGTTGATACTGCAGTCAATTTCTTTGTTTGATTTTTTTTTTCATAAGTTGTAAATTGGTTGCTACAGGGGATCAAGTTCAGTTGTAAATTTACTGTTTTTGCACTGTTTGCTTGTTGGGTTCAAGTTAGTGCTCAATATTGTATTCAAGTTTCTCCTTAGTATACTTTCCTTGTAATAGCTTAGTCTTTACATTTCATAGTATAAATAGGATTTACCTTGTAATTGTAATTAAGCAATTGTCATTAATCTGTAAATCAAGATTTGCTGATGTAATATTCTCTCTCCACTCAATCTAATCATCTTCTTGAATATCTTCTTTCTACTTTGATGTTCATCACAATCTATGAAGATCATATCATGTTTGTATGAAATATGGACTCATCAATTGGTATCAGAGCAAGCTGCAGCAGTTTGGATTTAAAGATATCCATTTTACACATTTTTGCACGATTTTTTTAAGATTTTCGATCTGATTCTTCACTGTTCTTGAAATATTTTTTTACCGGATTGGTTTTTGTGCCAAAATTGTTCAATTTTTGGGTGTTATTGGTAAAGATTTG
>NW_020204743.1:0-1287 GCF_001531365.2 Cynara cardunculus var. scolymus
CCAGATGTATATGAATATGTATTTCTTTGGTATGAAATATGTGTTACATGCAATATGTGGGTTGGGGCGTTACAGCATGGTATCAGAGCCTGAGTTTAAGGGATTTAGGTATTTTAACAGCATGATACCTAGACTTAAACTGTTTTGTTGCATGTTAAGGTCCCGGACATAGTTAGCACCATTGGATATAAATATGATAAGTTGAAAGAACAGTGTGTAAGGTAAATWTTAATTACATCTGGCCAGTGTAATTATAAATTTACAGGTACATATCTGAACTTGAATACTTTATTATATTTGGGAATGTGAATACGTGAATATTAATATTAAACTTTGCAAATGTCTAGTCGAACTAGAAGATCTGAAAGAGTGGCTCGTCCTGAATCTGAGGAAAGGGAAGAAACACATGTAAATCTACCGACCAGCATGTCTGGAAATAGAGGTCGAGGAAGACCAAGGGGGCGAGGTAAAGGGAGGAGTCAGTCTTTCAGATCTTCTGCTCCAATAAACTTTGATATCTATTATGAGGATACCTGCTAGAGTTGAAACGGAAAGAGTAGAGGTTTATCCATCTGCTCCAATCACTCAGAATAAAGAAGGAGATATTAAGACCTTCTTAGCGTGTAAACCACCAACCTTCTCTGGAGAAAGAGATCCGATAAAAGCAATGTGCTGGATCAAAGAGATGGAATCTGTGTTTAACACTATCCGATGGCCGGAAACAGATAAAGTACGATTTGCTGTTTCAGTATTGAAGTCAAATGCTTTATTCTGATGGGAAGTAGAATCATCTACTAGAACGGATGTTTTACAGTCTATGTCATGGATGGAATTTGTGGATCGATTTAAAAATCAGTTTTGTCCTAAAACTGCTGTAAGACAAATGGAGGAAGATTTCTTGAAGCTGGAACAAGGAAATAGGACTGTAYGGGAGTATACTRAAAAATTTATTGAATACTCTCGTTTTGCTGATCATTATGTTTCAACTGAATTAAGGAAAATAGAAAGGTTTATTTGGGGTCTGAAGCCCTCAATCAGGGAATTTGTTATTGCAATGAACCCCAATATCTTTCCACTGACAGTGGAGGCGGCTGAAGTGACTGAAAGAAACAAGAATAGACAGTCAGAAGGAAAGATTGTTGAGAAAAGGAAATGGAAAGGACCTTCATCTTTTCGAGGACCCAAGACTGTGAGATATGACAACCGATCTGAACAAAAGAGCAGTACGAAAGTTCAGCAGGGTAATGATAAAATGGATCCGAGAAAATGTTATAAATGTGGTGAAGC
>NW_020204743.1:2402-3872 GCF_001531365.2 Cynara cardunculus var. scolymus
AAGGATTGATGACTTGTTTGATCAACTGGTGGGGGCAAGTTATTTTTCTAAAATCGATTTGAGGTCAGGATATCATCAGCTTAAAGTCAGAGAAGAAGATGTTGAGATAACAACATTTAGAACAAGATACGGGCATCATGAATTCCTAGTTATGTCTTTTGGCTTAACTAATGCACCCGCAGCTTTTATGGACTTGATGAATAGGGTATGTAAAGAATACCTTGATAAATTCGTTATTGTATTTATCGATGATATTCTTATATACTCTAAGACGGAAGAAGAGCATGCAAGACACCTTCGTCTGATACTGGAATTGTTGAAAAGAGAAAAATTGTATGCAAAATTGTCCAAGTGTGAGTTCTGGCTAAGAGAAGTCCAATTTCTGGGTCACTTCATTTCAGAATCAGGAGTTAAAGTTGATCCCACGAAAATTGAAGCAGTTGCAAAATGGGAAGCTCCTAAGACTCCGTTTGAAATTCGTAGTTTTCTGGGATTGGCCGGTTATTACCAAAAGTTCATTCAGGATTTTTCTAAAATAGATGTGCCATTGACTAAAATGACTCGGAAGAATGTTAAATTCCAGTGGGAAAGAGAACAGCAAGAAGCCTTTCAACTTTTAAAAGATCATCTTTGTAGCGTACCAGTATTAACTCTGCCAGATGGATCTAAGGATTTTGTAGTATACAGTGATGCTTCGAAGTTGGGATTGGGATGTGGTTTAATGCAAAGAGGAAAAGTAATCTCTTATGCATCCAGACAACTAAAAGAGCATGAAAAGCAGTATCCAACTCATGACATGGAGTTAGCTGCAGTGGTTTTTGCATTGAAAATTTGGAGACACTATCTTCTGGGAACAAAATGTCAGATTTACACTGACCATAAAAGTTTACAACATTTGTTCAACCAGAAAGATTTGAATATGCAACAACGTCGATGGATCGAGTTAGTCAATGATTATGACTGTGAGATTCTTTATCATCCAGGAAAAGCTAATGTGGTGACTGATGCTTTGAGCAGGAAGGAAAGAAGTGGAACTATCAAGACTGTGGCAATGAGAATGAATTTGATTCCTGATATTCGTAAAGAAATTCAGAAGTGTCAACAAGAAGCTGTAAAAGAAGAATTTGTGAAGACAGAAAAGTTGGGTAAGATAATCTCAACTTTAGAACAGAATGATGAAGGACTGATGTGCTTTCAAGGGCGAATTTAGGTGCCACATTTTGGAGATATCCGAAGCATAATATTAGACGAAAGTCATAAATCCGGATACTCTATCCATCCAGGTACCAATAAGATGTATCGAGATTTAAAATCTTTTTATTGGTGGCCAGGATTGAAAAGAGATATAGCACGGTATGTGGAACAGTGTCTAACATGTTTACAGGTTAAGATTGAACATCAGAGACCTTATGGAAGCCTTCTATCTTTGGAAATACCTGTATGGAAATGGGATCACATTACCATGGATTT
>NW_020204743.1:8547-10311 GCF_001531365.2 Cynara cardunculus var. scolymus
CTTCAAACTCAGATTTCTCTCTCAAAACTCAACGATTTTTCGAGCTATTTGAACCAAAACGTTCCTAAGCCAGAGCTCTACAATTTATATGCCAAGAGTTTTGGCTTATTAGTTGAAGAAATCGGACAAATCGCGAGTTTTAGGCTGATGGGTCGTTTTCTCAAACAGTTATGTACTTTTGGCAAAACAGGTCCCTCAACTTCGAAAAAGATAACATTTTTTCTCCTGAACTTTCTGATATATACAACTAAAACCCCTCCTGACTTGATATATCACATTTTTGGTCCAAATAATAAAAGAAAACAAATTATATTTTATTTTCATTTTTGTCTTTCTTTTTATTATTTATTTATTTAACATTTMTACTTTATAATCTTTAATTAATTACGTAAATATTTTACATTTCAAATAATTTAAAAAAATATACTTAAAGGCTCATATAATATTATTTATATATTTAAAAAAAATGGGTTTTACAACTCTCTCCCTCTTGAAAGAAAATTTCATCCTCGGTATTTTTACTAAATTTTGTCATACTTATTTTTATCTTTATTTCATATTTCTTCCATCACGAGAGAATCTTTTGGTCACTCAATCTTCTAATCATCTATTTATTTTAGTCTTATTTGCATGGTCAATTCGCACTTATTATAGCTTAATCCTCTAATATCCATACTAACAATTGAATCTCAAATTTTCAACCATTGTTTGGTAACACGTCAATAATATGTCTAATAATCAAAGTATATTTATCACCAATGATAATCTTTAAATTGTGACAAGGTAATTCAACTAAAAACAATTGAACTTAAGGCATACGACGAGTTAATTGGCACACAAAACTAGTAAATTCGTGCTTAGGTATTCGATAAATAGCAAAGTACCTGACACCGCGCATGATGCAACCTATGCCTCTTCAGCGGTCATCTGAAAGACTCGTCCCTTGGTTCTAGGCACCTCGGGTTTCTTGCATTTGGTCCCTCAAGCAACTTCGGTTGCACAAGATCCTTTTTGGGACACTCATTGGAGCGATGTCCGACAGCCCCACATGAGTAGCAAGTAAATGTTGTTTTGCATTCCTTTTACATATGACGAGGTTGCCCACAACTAAAACATACTCTTTTACCATACCTACATTCACCATGATGGAATTTTCCGCAAGTGACACATGCGGTCGAAGTTCTAATATTTTCTTCCGAAACTCGAACTTTCTTGGACTCGTTAACATTGACAACTTTCCTCTTCAATATCTTATTAGAGGCATCTGGGACATAACTATCCTTTTCAGCAAGGGCGGCAAGTTCAACCGCCTCTTGAAAGGTCTTAGGTTTTAACATTCCCACCAATCTCCTAATGTCCCTTTTTAGTCCATCAACAAATCGATCTACCTTTCTCTTCTMGGGAACGACTTGATGTTCAGCAAATCGAGATTTTTCTATAAAAGTCTCTACATATTTCCCCATAGTCATACTTCCTTGTTCTAAACGTAAAAACTCACTTTCTAATATCCTCATCTGGAGTGGAGAAAAATATCTCTCACTCATTAATCCCTTAAACTCATCCCAAGAGAGAGATGTAATGTTTGCCAATCCCCTAGTGGCACGAACTGATTTCCACCAATGAAGCGCATTTGACTTAAACATAGTTGATGCAAATTGTGCCATGTCACTAGGTGCACAATGACAAGTCAAGAAGCAACTTTCTATCTCGTCTAACCAATTCATAGCTGCTAAAGGACCATTTTTCCCCTCGAAAATAGAAGGA
>NW_020204744.1:0-1424 GCF_001531365.2 Cynara cardunculus var. scolymus
CCTTCTCAACCAGAGCCTCTAGTTCCATAGACCAGAGCCTCTGGTTTCAATGTCCTTGAGTTTTTCAAAAACCCATAAACCCACAAACCATGCCTCTCAACCAGAGCCTCTGGTTCTAAAGACCAGAGCCTCTGGCTTTGTTCTCTTTGCAATCCTTACTTGGAATATGCTTCTCTCAACCAGAGCCTCTGGTTGTATAGACAAGAGCCTCTGTCTCCTAAAGTTCTAATACTTTATCTAAGTGAAGGGGAGTCTTTGATTTTAATCCATATGCATCATTTGAGGGGGAGCAAAAGTTTATTTTTGTGAACTAGCATTTTCCATCCAGAGCCTCTGGTCACATAAAATGCTATAAATAAATATAATACCAGACCTCCTCTGGTTTTATAAAATGGATTGCCATACTTCACCAAAGTCTCTGGTTTGTTAACCAAAGTCTCTACATCATGCAAATCCAACAACACTACTTGTCTTCGTCGACATTACGACCAGAACTCCTCTGGTTCCACACCCACTTTGTCATGGAGATAAAAGCTATCAAAACAGTTGGAAAGGTAAAAACGGGTATGATCATAATAACTGGTATGGGTCATATTTTATTTTTGATCATCCTGTTCAAAGTGCTAAAAAGAATACATCAAATAGAAATAGATGGTTTGGAAGTTACAACATGTGATAACTAGATCATGGTTATCACCCAAGGTAATTAATGTGTGTGATTATTTGCTAAGTGATTACGTGATAGCATGATAAATTTGTTTTATTTGATCATGTTAGTAGATAAAATTATGCGCATAAATGAGTATGCAACAAATATGTGAATTTTATGCATAATAAATATATATGCATGATATGCTTGTATGTATGTGAGTATGCTTAAATGAATGTATGTATTAAATTATGTATGCATGCATGTGAAGGCTGCATGAGGCAGCCGACTTTCCGAAGTAGGAAAGGGTATAAAAAGAGGACTTAGCCTCCAGTTTATTCTTCTTGCCATTTTGGAACCTCAAGTGAGCGATTTAAGTGAAGAAATCTTGACTGGATTTTTTTTTGGTCGGTATTCAAGTTGCTTTCAAGTATCTGGTTTTCAAAAAAAACTGCTTAAGGTGAGTGATTCTTACTACTTTTTAACTCTTCATAATTGTATAATTGAGTATAGAACTTTTCTTTTGATTTAAAAGTTATTCATTGGAGTGTTGTCCGGATTAGCCTTAAACCGGACAAGTGTTAGACGGATTAGTCTTAATCCGGTCAAGGCATAAGCAATTTAAACCATAAACCGGATAAGGGTTGGGCGATTTAAACCCTAAACCGGTTAAGGCTTAAGCGGTTTAGTCTTAAACCGAACAAGTGTTGAGCGATTTATGATTATTGAGTTTATACCAAGTATTTTGAATGGAGAAGTAGTAATACGACTAAAT
>NW_020204744.1:1789-4387 GCF_001531365.2 Cynara cardunculus var. scolymus
AACCACATGTGTAGAACATACTTACGAACTACCTCAGAGGTGAGACTAAACCCCACATGTGTAGAACTCATGTCGAACTACCTCAGTGGTGAGACTAACCCCACTTGAGTAGAACTCCTTCCGGACTACCTCAGCGGTGACCACTTCGTGCCACATGTGTAGAGCAAATTAAAATGACCAAGTGCACCYCTACTCGTCAGTAACAAGGTGGGTATAACAACCAAATAGCACTATCCACAAGAATCATGGGTTCAAAAATGAATTAATAGTAATGGAAATAAACGGGGAACTTTCAATCTCAACATATCAATAGTGTATACAATTAAATGCTCATAACAAGATTCATATATCGATATAAATCTATCAAACATTCATTAATCATGCTTTTCACCCCAATTTTATGGTGGTTTCACAGTTTGCACACCTATAGAGTTTTAGGTGCTTGGAGATCAAAACTCCATAATTTTATGTGATTCTACTTGCATGTAGGAGACAACCCATAAAATTAACTCTCAAAAGAAGAATCATTCTTTTTCATTGAGTTATGAGAGATATATGGTCGATGGAACATATATATACAAATCTGTCAGAATCGGACAGATTGCATATTCATCTTATTTTGAGTATTTAAAACCTCAAATCACCACAATATTGAATGCAATCGGTGGCATTTGAAAGGTAACTCATTAAACTAACATCCAGAAGAAAAATCAACAATTTTGGATGATTATCTAGAGACTTATAACTGCTCAAAGTAGGGTTTACCTACTGAAGAACTCTCAGATACATATATACAATGTTTTGAGTATTTGGGGGGTCAAAACTCAATGTTTTTGAGTGAAACGAATTGCATTGCAACCCCAACTCAGTAAATAAACTTTTAAAAGAAATTTCATGACATTTGAACAAGCCATTTACAAGATATGAACGATTTGTGCACAAGTWCAGAATCTGTCAGCAACAGAATATGAAGTTTTTTTAAGAAATAAACCACATAAAATCATGATTTCTTCCTTCCTTTTTGAGTTCTAATGTTTGGGTCATGGATTACCACCATCAAATAAATATTTTTACATGTTTTTGGTGTATAATCTCACCTTGAAACTCAAGATTTTCGAAACTTATAAAATAGAGGATGAAGAATGCATAAAAATGGGTTTTTCTCCCCAAAACATACAAGAAAAGATGAAAGGATATATGCATTACCTTGTTTGATGATGAGATAAATGTTGTATCTTCAAAATCTTGCCGAAATGGTGAAGATAGATGAGAAAATCGGCTGAATGTGGTTGAAGAGGAAGGAGGGTTCTCAAGGTGACCCTTGAGTTTTCTAGGGAGAGAAAAGAGAGGGTTTTGGAATTTGAATGAGAAATTATGAGRATTAAAGGAAAATGAAGGTATTTATATGTGGGTTAAGGGAGGGAAATGGGGGGAGGATGGCCGGCCATGGGAGGGCCCAACCCAATCCTCATATATATATATTTTTATAAAAACTAAGTCCATAATGCACAAAAGCCCAATTTCTCAATTTTGACATTTTTCTTCATTTTAAAAGCCCACGTTGACTAAACTTATTTAAATAGAAAGGTTTTATATTTAAAACACTAAAACTTAGTGTTTTATATATATTGGGTATAAATTAGAGCATTTGGTACTGTATAGGACGTTTCAGATAATTTCGGGTCGGAACCGGACTTTCTAAGCCACTGCCGGAAATTCTTAAAAATTTTCAACTAAACTAACCTAACTAACTCCTAATCTAWAAATTAACTTCAATAACACTAATATAATCTTAATAAAAGCTAACCTGGGATTCCGAATTTGACTGCTGTCACATTTCCGGACTTGTTATCCGGACAAAAGTGTTGGAATTTATTCTAAGTGTTAAATCAGACAAGCCTTGAGCGATGTGTTGTCCAGATTTGGTAAACCGGCCAAGAATTGACCAGATATAAAGTCTGGCCAAGCCAAGTTGACCGGATTTGTACTATGCCTTGTGCTTGATTGATAAAAATTGTTATTTTATCATAAAATGGAAAATTTGATATAAATGATTTTGGATTGATAATAATTCCATTGACTACGGTCTATTTGGAATTGTTTTTGTAAAATGTTTTAATGAGGAAATAAGGGTGGCATATCAAGAAGAGGTGTACCATGGGATAAGGGTGGCATATCAAGGAGAGGTGTACATTTGATATAAGGGTGGCATTTGTATGTGTGTTGAATGATACAACTCTTTCTATTATATCCCTTAAGATTACCGTGGTTTGGAATCTTTATTTCTTTGTGATTTAAAGATTTAGGATCAAGGTTCTTATTGGGAATCGTAGTCTGGATGTTATTGAGGAGAAAATAACTGGTTTGACCTGAAACTTTAAATAAACCTTGTTTGATTAGAAAAGGTTTAAATGTGGCATTATATGAAACCTGATTGGTTCAAAGGTATGTTATTTGAATAGTTGAATGCTTGGCTTGAAAAGGGGAAGGAACTGGTAATATGCCCCATTTGTTCATATATTGATTATATATGTGAAAAGTTGTTTTATTTAAAAAGTTTTGGTGATTATCACCCTACAATAACTTAAATAGGGTAAC
>NW_020204744.1:4712-9724 GCF_001531365.2 Cynara cardunculus var. scolymus
ACACATCTGAACTTAAATACTTCATTATATTTGGGAATGTGAATACGTGATTATTAACACTAAACTCTACAGATGTCTAGCCGAACTAGAAGATCTAAATGAACGGCTCGTCCAGAGTCTGAAAAAAGGGAAGAGTCACCTGTTAATCTTTCAACTAGCACGTCCGAAAATAAAGGTCGGGGAAGACCAAGGGGATGAGGCAGAGAAAGAAATCAGTCTCAAGGGAGGGGTCGTACTGAAGTTCATTCTAAACCTGAAGAATCCTATTATGGGAATGTTCAGGAGAGATCGGTGCCACACCCTGAATATGTAATTAGGGACATGTTGGCAGAGGAGATGGGGAAATTGCGAGAAACTCTAACTTCTATTATGGGAATACCAGCCAGGGTAGAAACAGAAAGAGTAGAAGTTCATCCCTTGGTACCAGTTACTCACAAGGAGGGAGATATTAAAATGTTTTTGGCATGCAAGCCACCAACAATTCCTAGAGAAAGGGACCCAGTAATAGCCGTATGCTGGATCAAAGAAATGGAATTTGTATTCAACACCATTCGGTGTCCGAAAACAGATAAAGTTCGAATGGTTGTTTCCGTATTAAAGTCAAATGTTTTGTTCTGGTGGGAAGTTGAATCGACAGCCAGAACAGATGTTTAACAATCATTGTCTTGGGCAGAATTCATGGACCGATTCAAGAATCAGTTTTGCCCTAAAACAGCAGTGAGACAAATGGAAGAAGATTTCCTGAAGCTAGAACAGGGAAATGGAACAGTTCGGGAATATACTGAGAAATTTATTGAATACTCTCGCTTTGTGGAACACTACATTTCAAAAAAATCCAGAAAGATAGAAAGGTATATTTGGGGTTTGAAACCCTTAATTAGAGAGTTTGTTATAGCTATGAACCCCAATACCTTTTCATTAATGGTAGATGCGGCCGAAGTGACCGAACGAAATAAGAACCGACAGCCAGAAGGAAAGGTTGTAGAGAAGAGAAAATGGGAGGGGCCTTCATTTTTTCGAGGACCGAAAACGGTAAGATATGATAACAGATATGAGCGGAAGATCAGTGAGAAAGTCTGCTCACAGTGTCGACAAGTTCATCAGGGTGAATGCAAGATGGACCCAAGAAAATGTTATAAGTGCGGTGAAGCAGGCCATCTGTCTAGAAGTTGCCCAGCTAATCAAAGGTGTTTTAACTGCAACTCTCCGGATCATATTCGATCGAATTGTCCCTTGTTAAAAACTCCGTAGTTAACAATGGGGAGTAATGCGTCGGGTACTCGGGGAAGGCCTACTGTGAACAGAGGAGGGCAAAGAGGGGCGCGGGGACGGTCCTTCCAGATGACTAAGAACGAGGCAGAAGCATCACCGGATGTAGTAAGAGGTACATTCCTTCTGAATTCAATACATGCTAAAGTGTTATTTGACTTTGGTGCAAACTTTTCTTTTGTATCACCATTGTTTGCTCAAACTGCATGTCTGAATTCTGTGATACTTGATGATGAATTAGTAGTTGATACTGCTAATAGTCATGAAATTGTTACTAGTGTGTTCAATAACTGTATTATTGTTATTGAGGGTTGTGAATTCCCGATTCGGTTGTTTCCCATGCCGGTGAAGGAATTTGATGTAGTGGTGGGTATGGACTGGTTGGCAAGGTATCAGTCTAGTATTGTTTGTAATCAGAAAATGATCAGAATTATTTTGACACACCAAGGAACAGTTGTTATTTATGGTGATTGTCAGAATCACCATACCAGTATTTTGTCAGTAATGAAAGCCCATAAAAGTATTCGGAAGAAGTGCCAAGGATGTTTGGCATACGTAATTGATCTGAAGAAAGAGAAGGGAAAAGAAGAATCAATTCCGATAGTTAATGAATATCCAAAAGTCTTTCAAGAAGACTTATCTGGATTACCACCGAACAGAGTCATTGAATTCCGAATTGATTTTGTACCAGGGGCTGCACCAGTAGCAAAGGCTCCATACCAGTTAGCTCAATCTGAATTGAAGGAACTGATTGCACAGTTGAAAGATTTAACTAACAAAGGATTTATGAGGCCCAGCGCTTCACCTTGTGGTGCTCCAGTCTTATTTGTCAAAAAAGAAAGATGGATCTATGCAAATGTGTATAGACTATCGTGAATTGAAGAAACTGACAATTAAAAACAACTATCCTTTACCAAGGACTGATGACTTGTTCGACTAATTGGTGGGAGCAAGTTATTTCTCCAAGATTGATTTAAGGTCACGGTATCATCAGCTCAAAGTCAGGGAAGAGGAAGTTGCCACAACAACATTCAGAACAAGGTACGACATCACGAGTTCTTAGTTATGCCATTCGGCTTAACTAATGCGCCTACAGCCTTTATGGATTTGATGAATAGGGTATGTAAGGAATATCTTGATAAATTCGTTATTGTATTTATCGATGATATTCTTATATACTCTAAGACTGAAGAAGAACATGCAAAACATCTTCGTCTGATATTAGAATTATTGAAGAAAGAAAGGTTGTACGCAAAGTTATCTAAATGTGAGTTCTGGTTAAGACAAGTCCAATTCCTGGGTCACGTCATCTCAGAATTAGGGGTAAAAGTTGATCCAGCAAAAATAGAAGCAGTTGCAAGATGGGAAGCTCCGAAAAATCCTTCTGAAGTTCGAAGCTTTTTGGGTTTGGCTGGCTATTACCGTAACTTCATTCAGAATTTTTTCTAAAATACTTGTGTCATTGACCGAATTGACTCGGAAGAACGTTAAATTCCAGTGGGAAGGAGAACAGCAAGAAGCTTATCAATTTTTAAAAGATCATCTTTGCAGCGCGCCGATATTGACTCTACCAGATGGATCCGAAGACTTTGTGGTTTACAGCGATGCTTCAAAGTTAGGGTTAGGATGTGTTCTGATGCAGAGAGGAAAAGTGATTTCTTATGTGTCAAGACAATTGAAAGATCATGAGAAGCAGTATCTAACCCATGACATGGAATTAGTTGCAGTAGTATTTGCTCTGAAAATCTGGAGACATTATCTTCTGGGAACAAAGTGTCAGATTTTTACTAATCATAAGAGTTTACAACATTTGTTCAGCCAAAAAGAATTAAATATGTGACAGCGTCGGTGGATTGAGCTGGTTAATGATTATGATTGTGAAATTCTCTACCACCCGGGAAAAGCTAACGTGGTAGCTGACACCTTGAGCGGGAAAGAAAAGAGTGGAACCATTAAAGCAGTGGCAATGAGAATGAATTTGGTCCCTAACATTCGTAAGGAGATTCAGAGATGTCAACAAGAAGCTATAAAAGAAGAATTTGTTAAAGCAGAAAAGTTGGGTAAGATGTTAGGTCACAATTGATCAATCTTCAAGAATCATCTTTGAATCTATGGCAGATCTGAATTTAACCTTTAAGAACTTTGAGAGGAGATAGAGAGAAAAAGTCAAGATTTACAAATCTAGTCAAACTCTTTTTACGTAAATGAATTTTACAAATGAAGCTCCTTTTTAGATTACAAAGACTAACACCCTATTTATAGGGTCAAACAACTAGTTAAATGACTAAGTCAAACCTTACAAACAAAGTCAAACACGAAGTCTATTTTAATTATAGACAATAGTAACTTTCAAGATGAATACAATTTTAAACTGACTTTTAGTCCTAACATTCTCCCCCTTTGTATTCAGACTTGAAAGAATTTGCGTGCAATGAATTTCGTTTGAACTTTGTCTCTTTATGTTCTTTATGACTTCTTCAGAAACATCAAAAACAATCTTCACTTGAAATCTTCAGTCAATTATCTGCTGAGAAATATCTTCTAACATTCTCCCCCTCGAATGTAGAACCGCGAATATCTTCTCTTTTTGACAATGTAGACCAGAAACAATAACAAACTTCAGAAACGATCTTCAGTAAACTGTTGTAAAATGGATCTTCACATTCAACATCTCTCAGTCTTTTAGCATCGGAATAATCGTCATAATCATTTCTAGTCGCACTTCTTTTGAGTCTTTTGCCAATTTCGAAGTTACTCCCCCTTGATCTTTATATCAAAATCCCTTTATAATGTTCGGAAATGAATATTTCATTCATTATTACATACTCCCCCTTATAATGAAATGAGAATCATTCCATCATACACAAGAATAAATGAAATTCTCCGCGTTAGCCGTTAAATCAAGAAATAGTAAGTAGATCTTTTCAAATCCACTTGTTTAATCTTTTCAGATTAAGGGAATAAGAAGGTAACAACCAATTTCAACGAATAAAATTGTTTTCAATCTTATAAAAGATTGGCCTGTGAGTATAAGAGATATACTCAGTACAACGGATGTACTGTATATATGAGATTTTTTGAAGCTCATCTCACCAGGTCTTCCATTCAATCATCGATAGCTTTAGAAAAGCATATCTATGAATGTTTTGGCAAAATAACATATAAAATGCTAAATCTGTGTAGTGTAGAAAGATAAAGCAATGTATGCTTCTGTTTAGGCTCAAAAAGATAAACCGTGTGGACTACACAAATTTATCAGACTCAATTAGTGATCAAGAAGACTTGAAGGGGGGACATATATCCTTCTGATTCAATATAAACTTTCCCCGAATGAGAAATTGATAGATGATAAGTTGTGTGCCTCAAGTGTTATTGAAACACTTATATGTTGAGAGATAGATGAGTAGCTGGTGGGGTTGTGACAAGAATTGTCCTGGGCTTTGCCTTTTTCAATATTAGTCTCCAAATAATCGAGAACTAACAGATTATGTGGTATGCCCGTATTTTTAAAAGTTTAGAACAGGATTTTTGTATTCTTTTAATCCTGACACAACTCTCATCAATTCTTTTAGCTCACAACAACTACCCCTTGTTAGTGAATGCCCAAAAACCAATCATATGATGATTGTAACTTTGAGTTTSTTTCATGAAATTGATAAATATAAAGGCATTGCCCATTTTATTATGTATATATTATATTCTGTGTTTTAATTATTCATAATAAATAACCTTAGAATAATGTA
>NW_020204745.1:0-7314 GCF_001531365.2 Cynara cardunculus var. scolymus
CCATGGCTCGTTGTTGCCTCATGTTCAAAGTTTGTTGAGTGAAGATATACTTCAAACTCTTATGATCTGTGAATAGTTGACATTTGGTACCATATAAGTAATGGCGCCATAATTTTAGTGCAAAAAACGACCGCTGCCAACTCAAGATCATGAGTTGGATAGTTCTTTTCATAATCTTTCAACTGTCTCGACGCATATGCAATTACGTTGCCTCGCTACATAAGAACACAATCGAGACGCAGTTTAGAAGCATCGTTGTAAACTACCAAGTCGTCACTACCTTCTGGTAAAGGTAGAACAGGAGCATCTGACAAACAAAGCTTTAACACCTGAAAAGCATTCTCTTGAGCTTCACCCCATTCGAACTTGACATCTTTCCGGGTCAATGAAGTTAAAGGCATGGCAATTTTAGAGAAATCCCGTATGAATCGTCTATAATAACCCGCGAGTCCAAGAAAACTACGAATCTCAGATGCATTCTTAGGTTGCTCCCAATTCTTTACAGCTTCAACTTTGGACGGGTCAACCGACACACTGTCATAAGAAATCGTGTGACCTAGGAATTGCACCTGACGTAGCCAAAATTCACATTTCGAAAATTTAGCAGATAGACGCTCTTGTCGAAGTGTTTCAAGAATCTCACACAAATGCTTCACGTGATCCACCTCAGATTTGGAATATACAAGAATATCGTCTATAAACACGATCACAGATTTGTCCAACATTGGCCGGCACACACGATTCATCATATCCATGAACGCTGCAGGTACATTAGTTAAACCGAATGGAATAACTAAAAATTCATAGTGGCCATAACGTGTACGGAAAGCCGTTTTCGATTCATCTTCTTCACGCACTCTCAGTTGATGATAACCCGACCGTAAATCAATTTTAGAGAAGTAACTCGCACCTTGCAATTGGTCGAACAAATCATCGATACATGGAAGTGGATATTTGTTCTTGATCGTTACTTTGTTTAACTCACGGTAATCGATGCACATACGCATTGAACTGTCTTTCTTCTTGACAAATAGTACTGGAGCACCCCAAGGAGAAGTGTTTGGTCGGATAAAACCTTTATCGAGAAGTTCTTGCAGTTGATTCTACATTTCTTTCATTTCAGCCGGAGCCAGATGATATGGCGTCCTAGCAATCGGCGTTGCAACAGGAATTAAGTCAATTCGAAATTCAACTTGTCTATCAGGAGGTAAACCGGGTAAGTCCTTGGGAAATACATTCGGAAATTCACACACAATCGGTACGTCACTAACTGTTTTCTTTACCTTTTTCGACGCATAAAAAATATAGGCTAAATAGGAAGAACAACCTTTAGATAGGTGTCTTCGAGCTTTAAGTGTAGAAATCAACTTTACGTCCCCTTTACGCTTTTCATCGTAAACATATAAATAGTCGACGTTGTTCGGTATACGGATTATGCGTTGAAAACACAAAATATCAGCCYGATTCTTAGCCAACCAATCCATACCAATAATTATATCAAAGCTATGGATATCCATCGGTACAAGATCTACGAAAAACTCATGCTCATCTAATTGCAACACACAATCTTTGTAAACTTTATCAGCTAGCATAGATGTGCCATCAGTAGTGTCAACGTAAAAAGGTTTAGCAAGCACATATGGCACAAAGTTTAAACATCGAGCAAACGTATGAGAAACAAATGAATTAGTAGCACCAAAATCAAATAAGATATGATCGGGATGAAAATTAACGAGAAATATACCCGTAACCACATCCGGCTTATCTCGAGCTTCCTCAGCAATGATTTGAAAAGCTCTGGCCTGGACGCGCGGTACCTCCTTTTTTTGACGAGCAGCACCACTAGTAGAAGGTCGGCGAACAGAAGCCTTACTTTCCTCAGGTTTAGATCGAGGGCATTCTCTTTGAAGATGGCCTATAGCACCACATGAGTAGCATGTCATATCCCTCCTTGGGCAGTTCGGTCTCAAGTGTCCAACTTCACCACAACCATGACATCTAACTTCAGGGCGAACAGTGTTGCATCGGCTCCGATGAGCCTTACCGCAAATAGAACAGGGTGGAGGAGCATTTGACTGAAGGCTATAAGCTTGGGACCAAGATTGAGGTCGCGATCTAGCTTGGGATTGAGCATATCTCGGATTGAAATTCCTAGAAAACTGATGTGTTGGTGCAGATATGGCACCTTCAATTCGAGGTCGTTTGGCTGGCGGAGCTAGATTACGATCCGAGCTGGTCAAATCGTGTTCGCGCCGTCGTGCAGATTCCACCGCTTTCTCAAACTCTGAAATGTCACGATTGGCGACGACGTCTCGAATCTCTGATCGCAATCCGTCTATAAAGTGGTCTACACGTTCCTGTTCTGTAGTCAAGAAACATGTGGCAAACTGTGCTTTATGATTGAACTCGGTCTCGTAGTCCACCACTGACATCTTTCCTTGAATATGATCAAGAAACTCCTTCTCCAATCGTTTTTGTAGATCAACTGGACAATATTGCTTGTTAAAACGAGTTTTGAAAGACTCCCAAGGCATACCTTCTTTTTCAGTTTCACCTAAAGCTGCAAAAGTAGCATTCCACCATATCAAGGCCCTACTTTTGAACATGGTCGTGGCATAATTCACTTTATCATCACATAGCACTCGGGTGATACGAAAGACCTTCTCAGTATTCAATATCCATTCAAGTGCCTCCAACGGATCAACCTTCCCAAAGAACTCAGTAGCACAGCTACCACGAAAGGTTTTAAAAGAGACTCGGTCAGTATTGGGTTTTGAGGTGTCAGTCGTTTCTTTCTCCTTACCTTTACTTTTATCATCTTCAGACTTTCTATCGTCATGTCGTTGTTGGGCTAATGTTTGCTGAATTAATAAAGTCATACATTGCATCAAACGTTTGCTTCGAGGAGACATCGGTTCCTCATCATCATAATATCTCCAGGTGTGGAGCATTTTCTCTTACATGATCGTTAGATGGGGTGTGACTAGTTTCATCACCGTCGGCCATCTTTCTGAAAGTTACGACATACACATAACATTAAATAGAATCCTATAACAAATTCCCAATTCCCACCTAGGTTTCTCCTAGGTTCATATCTCGTTTAAATCAAAACATACTTACTACATGATACCGACACAAGGTTTAAGTTCGGATACCGTCGCTGGTATCCAGTTCACTTAAACCACCGCTCTGATACCAAATTGAAAGACCCAGATTACATAAATGATACCAGATTGAAGTTACATTTGTAAACCATTGGAAAGCAAACGGGATATAATATTTACGAGACATAACATGGATGAGTGTGGAAGCAAGTAACAAATAGATAACACATGTCTAGCAAATAGCAAGTTAAGTAGCCCCATAAACTCACAATGCTTTTCGATACTCAAAAATCGAGCCAACTTAGGTTATACGTCCATATATGTCTAAACATCGTCCAACGGTCACTCTAGAAGGACCAAGTGAACTTATTTAACACCTGTAATATGTACCCAAAGTTTCATAAGATCCGACAACAAAAACTTAACCAAACTTAATTTAAACTCATTTTAGGCACTATAAGTCACAGCTCAAAATCAACTTTTTATCAGTTTCTAGACACAATAATAACTAACCTAGAAGCCTTATTTCTTAAAAGTGTCTAAAGGATAGGTTTAGATCTACATATAATCTTTTTAAAATGTCCAGAATCGTAGCAATCCGAGCTACGGTTAAGAAGTTATCGCACATTCAAAACAACATCTCGGATAGATTCAGTGCTGTCAAATTCACCAACTAAATAGGCTAAAATCCATATTTTGGATTCTATCTTTATTCCAACAATCAAAATACCATCTAACCATATTTATATTATTGATTACCAGATCAATACTCAAGAATTTCACCAAAATAGCCATTAATGAAGAAAATCAAAGTTCAACCTATGTTCTTCATTTTCGAAAGCTCCAAATCATCAATCAAGCATCATAACAACTTAGTTAGGCTATAACTAATCTAAATACAACATATTACAAATATAACTCAGATTAGGTTTCATTGATTTCATCTCTAACTAGCTTCGAATCAAGAGATTAACCAATGAAATAGTTATACCTTAATTGGAGGACGAATTTGGCATAAAAATCAAGCAAAAACCCCTTGAAACAACCTTGATTCACCCCTATGAAGCCAAAATCGCCCCTGGTAGTATGTTTTGGAGATGAGAGTCTGTTTTGGGTGAAAAAGAAGGTAAATAACATGTATATCCGACTTTTACGAGTTGGGGCTGAGTTGACTCGGCTGAAAACTCGGTTTGACCACTAATCACTAAAAATCGCATAACTTTTCGCTCGGACTTCCGTTTTTGACGTGATTTTTGCTCACGCGTTCGTAAAGAGATAATCTACAACTTACAATAGAAATATTTCAAAAAATATCTTCCAATAAAAGTCAGTTTTTATGTATTCGTAACGTAGATATTGATGCTTTTGACCCGTTTCTTTCCAATTGTTTTGCCCCGGGTCTCGTACAATGATTCCAACTATTTCATATATAGTTTATTGCATTTAGGTTTGGTTCCAAATTTTACGTTTTTATCACATAAACACGTATAAAGGGGATAATTAGAACGTATTTGCGAAAGTGTATGTTACAAATTTGATGTAAAGATCTGGGGGGAGTAACTTCAATAATGGCAAAAGACTCAAAAGGAGTGCGACTGGAGATGATTACAGAAAACTATTCCGATGCTAAAATGACTGAGAGATGTTGAATGTGAAGATCCATTTTTACAACAGTTAACTGAAGATCAACTCTGAAGTTTGTTATTGTTTCTGATCTACATTATCAAAAGAGAAGATCATCATTGTTCTACATTCGAGGGGGAGAATGTTAGAAGATCTTTCTCAACAAATGATTGTCTGGAGATTTCGAGTTGAAGTTGGTTTTTGAAGAAGACATAGTGGGCTTAAAGCTCCAAAGATCAAACGAGGTTCAACGCGCGAAAATTCTTTCAAGTCTGAATACAAAGGAGGAGAATGTTAGGACTGAGAATAAATGTAAAATTGTATTCGTCTTGAAAGTTAATTTTGTCTATAATTGTATAAAAGTCATCGTGTTTGACTTTTATTAGGATAGTTTGACTTTGACTATTTTGTCTAGTTTTACCCTATATAAAGAGTGATGTCTTTGTAAATTTAGAAAGAGAGCCATATTGTAATATCAAATTTACGTATAAAAGTTTGACCATATATTGAGTATTGACTTTCTCTCTCTATCCTCTCATATTGTTCTTGAAGAAAACACAAATTTGCCATTGTTGATTGAAGCTTTCAAGAAGATTGATTGTTAGTGATGAGTCCAGATTTCATACAAACATGATATAATCTTCATAGATCATGATGAACATAAAGGTAGAGAGAAGATTGTCAATAAGATGATTAGATTGAGAGAGAGAATATTACATCAGCAAATCTTGATCTTCTGATTAATGACAAAAGGTTTATTACAATTACAAGGTAAAATCTATTTATACTAGGAAATTGTAAAGGCTAAGCTATTACAAGGAAACTACACTAATGAGAAACTTGAATACAACTTTAAAGCACTAACTTGAACCCAACATTCTCCCCCTTTGGATTCAAGTTTGGACTCTTGTAAACATCGTTTTGCGCAGTCCAAGGATTTTCTCTAACCTTCTCAGAGCATTTCTATACTGAATCTTCTCCTCGAGCAAATTTATGGCATTGACGAGGATCACCCTCTTCAAATCCAGTGCCCTTCTTACAAGCTTGATCGTACCGTCAGAATACTTGTTCAACTCGCTGAACCTCATGAACTTTTTGACTTGAAGTTGAGCATAGTAGATGACCCCGAACTTTGGGCTCTCAAGAACCATGTAAACTGGATAGCCGTCAATGTCTTCAATTTCTTGGTTTGGTCTTTTGAGGTTGATAATGCGTTGATTGTCTTCAAGACCCATTTGAATATCTATGACCATTGCCAGCTTTACATGACATCGAATGAATCTCTTGATGGCTTCAAGAGCTACTAATTCTCCTTCTTTTCTAATTGTCATGTTTTTGAGTTCGAAGAACATGTATTCAAGGTCATCCAAATACAAGTTCGAGAAGTCAGCTTCGCTAAACCTCCAAATCTGGCCATCCTGTCTGGTAAAAGTGAAGACATGATACCAAATTCTCAATAACTTCTGAGCATCTATCTGTTTTATCGTTACAATTCGGTGCTTGGTTCGTACTTCACTGACTGGTTGGCACTTGGCTTTTAGAAGGTGACAATATTCAATTCGGTACTCTTTTGGCTTTTTGTGAATCCCAAGAACTCTGTCACCACTAAGCAATTTTCTGTGACGAATGAAGATCCCAAAGTAGATATCTTCCAAGTATGGCTCTCGGATTCTTTCGCGATCATAACCAAAGAAGTTTGCTCTGATATGGAAAAGGATGTAATTCTTCGTGAAGATCTCGGTAGGATCAACAGTTTCTCTTTGAGCACTTACTTCAGGCACATCAAGTAAAGCAGCAATACATGATTCTGGAATAGACTGAGGATCACCTTGAACGGGAAAAACTGGATCTTCTTCATCTAAGTCAGCTTCAAAGTCAAAATACATTCCAGTTGACTCGTCAATGTTATCAACATCTTATCCAAAATCCTGCTCTCCATCCAAGGTAGTAGAGAAAATACTGTTGAATCCCACATTGGCAGACAAGTCCATTAACAACCTTGTTTCTACTGTGGAGTCCGCCGACTTTTCAACCATTGGCTCGATCCTTGGACTTGTCTCCACATCTTCGTCTTCAATAACAACAGCCTCAWTTATTCTTTCCCGAACTGTTTTCGGGGCAGATGCTTCAGCAGTTACGTCCTGAGGTAGTGACTCTTCACTCATCCTTGCACCTTGTATAGACGTCTCAGCCAATCTCTACCTTTTCCTCTCCCCCTCATGACTATCAGGATCATCCTGATCGTCATGTCTTCGTTTAAGAGATTCGGCTTGAGACTTGCAAGTTTCTTCAAGTATAGATACTCTTTCGACAAGAGCATCCATTGAACGTTTCAGATCTAGGGTATTAGATGTGATCAAGTTACTAACTTTAGAGAAATTAGCACTAATCACATCCTGAAAAGTCAAGAACTCTGAGACTCTAATTACAGGGTTAGTATTATTTTGTTGACGGAGAAGACCAACCAAATCTCCATCTTCCGCGTCTTCGCTTTGAGAAGCCATCAACTTAGCATATAAAAGAGATTTCAGCTCATCCACCGATTGATCTGGTACTGACGGTTCAGGTACAGGTGGTGGTGATGGCG
>NW_020204745.1:8334-10043 GCF_001531365.2 Cynara cardunculus var. scolymus
AGATCATCAACAACTGTTCCAATATGAATATTCTGCGCGTTTGTTGCATCATCATCATCATTGTTATCATCATCACCAGAATCTGCTCGATTATCGGATTCAGTAGCTTCCGAACTAGGAGAAGCTCTGGCAGTTAAAGTGCGTTGCTGATCAGATGCTCCCCCAACCTGTTCACCCCTCTCATTTACATTTTCTCTCAGCTCACTTCCCTGTTCAGGTACCCCTTGTGCCTGAACTCTCTCTTCTACTTCTATTTCTCTTTCAGCTGAGGCATGGGGTGATCCTTGGGCAAGTTCAACCGGTTCTGGCTGAACTATCGGATCTATCACTCTTCTATAGTCTATAACACACTGAGCGTTCTGATCAGCTAGAGCAATCAACTCTGGTGGAACTGGCATAATAGAACCCAAATCTTCAACTTTCTTATGCTGTCGAATTCTTGTCATGACGAATGTTGGCCCTTTTTCCGAATTCGGTCTGGCCGGAATATCTTCATTCGTATCCATCTTGGCTTTAATAAAGAGTTGCAGAAATCTTTGAAATGGCACGAATTTTCTGGCTTTGGACGGGAACCTTTTAGCGTTCACCAGCTCAAGTAACTCATTCCATATGACAAGTGCATAGTCATAGTGTCTTGAAAACACTATGCCATGGAAGAATTTTAGGAATGTGCTACTGCATGTATCAATTCCTTGGGTTTTTGAAGTTAGGCATCGATTTAATATCGAAAAGAGCAGATGTCAAACTGATGGTAGAAAATGTTTCTTAAATTGAGTAGGATTATTCAATGTTGCAGAATATCCTAATCTTTTGATATCAACGCATAACTGATTATCTGAGACGAAATCTTCAAATCCAGTCGGTCCAGGAGCAGGAAGATGAAATATTCTTCTTAATCTTCTTAAAGTCAGACGACTGATGTATTCATCGACCTCTCCTTGAAGATATAAAACATCTCCGTCCTTTTCAATTGTAAGAGTACCCCAAAACTGTTGAAGATACACCATAGGAACTGATGTATGTGCAGATAAAGCATATGAAATGGGGTGGCCTTTCAGGATTTCTGTTATGATAGGGTATTCGGCAGGCAGAGAAGTGATGGTTATTCGGTTTAATTTCTAGATATTGGATATGTGGGTAAAGTGTTTCCGAGGCTATGGGTTGGTTAGGTAAATGTTCTGGTACATTTTCAGATCTGACAGAGGGAACACGAGATTCCTCGTCAGATTGATGTCTAGGGTCAGCCATTTACCTGTAAAAGATCTAAAATATTAGTACCCATTTTATTGAAGTAAAAAAAATGAAGTAAAAAAAATACACACACACACACACACAAAAATCAAAACAAATGAAAATTAAAAAAAATATTTCACTCACACAAAATTAAAAAAAAGAGATTTAAAAAAAATTTAACCTAAAAAAAATTAACTAAAACATAATACGAATACAATCACAAAATACACAAAATGAACTCAAATACACTCAAAATACACAATATGTACTCACTCAAAATGAAAAAACGACACAAAATACACCAAAAATACAAGGTCTAATCTGAGTTAATATGAGTTTATTGTTCGATTATGAAGGTTTRKTCATTTTAAGTCAATACAGTCCATATGATCAATAAGAATCGAAACAATCAACGTATGAAGAATAGAAATCAAGTAAATGAAACCTTGAATAGAGACGATGAACAGTAAACGAGA
>NW_020204746.1:0-10065 GCF_001531365.2 Cynara cardunculus var. scolymus
GCGCGCATCTCTCTGCTATCCTCTTCTTACTTCAAGCATCTTCTAGCTTAAGTAAAAGATCTTCCTTTTAGCAATCTATTTTCTTGCATTTGCTAAAGATCTGTGTGTAACCAAAGATTGTTTAGATAGGTTTTCTTTACCTTATCTTTTCGCAAACAGTCTTGTGAAATCTGTATTGATCTTCTCTATCAATATATATTTTAAATTTGAAAATATTGTGTTTGTATTCATCCCCCCCTTCTACAAACTGTTTCTATTCTTGTAGACCCTTACGGGACCAACAGGTTTCATCAATTTGTTGTCTAAGGAGCCCAACCAAATCTGCATCTTCTGCATCAGGATTTTAGGATGACATCAGTTTAGCATACAGTAAATATTTGAGTTCGTCCACCGATTGCTCTTGTACCGTCGGAGGCTCAGGTACAGATGGTGGTGATGGCGCAGATGGTTGTTCTTCTTCTACTTGCTCCTTCCCCTTCAACAGTCTTTTGAGACTAGCAATCTGAGCATCCATATTGTCTTGAATAGCCTTTAGGGCGCCATCCAAATATTCCATCGACACAAAGTCTGGTAAAATAACTCATGGATCACTTAGATTACCAGTAGAGACAACAATTGAGTAAACTGTTGTGCCAACGTTCAGTGTTGGCATAGTGGTAGCACTGGTAGGACTTCCGACCGGTCCTTGTGGGAGGTCAATTGACACCACTTTGGTCGTCCCGGTGAGTTCACTAAGAACCGCAATTGGAGCAACAGATGCTCGAGACTCTTGTGTACTTAAGTGTATCGGTTCTAGACTCGAGGTGCACAGAATCGAAGTCGTAGGCTGGGGCAGCGGCCTGCTTGTTTCAATATCTACATTCTCCAAGTGATAAGTAGATAGCATATGTGCTAAGTCCCCATGTTGAAATGAAATAGCTGGTTGTTGAGAACCAGTTGAGTGGTCGGGTTGGGTGTGCAAGTGCATAGCTGGGCTAGCTATGTCTTCTTCAATACCAACATTCAACGGATGAATGTCGATAGTAGATGTGGGTGCCCGACTATGTGTATCCGCTGGGATAGGAGCTTGATCTTGATTTTGTGCTCCACTCTCACACTCACCATATTTTTCTGCTTCCCTTGCACTCAACCTCTCAGCATTTTCTACTTCGATTCCCTTATCTCCTCCTTCTACTGGAATATCTGATAAGTCTTCCAACATACGATCATAGTCATCAGGTCTGGCTCCAAAATCATCAACATTAAACGATAGAGAATGCAGATTTAGACAAGTCTGTGGAGCTTCAAACTCTGGAAAAATCTCATGAATATTATCAACCACTGCTTCTATTTGAATATTATGTGAAAGAATCGGTTGAGCAGGGTTGTCGGCATCATCATCATCATCATTGTCATTGTCATCACCCTAAGCTGCCTGGTTGTCGGATATTGTATCTTTCGAACTTGAAGAAGTAGAGGAAGTACTATCTGATGAAGTACTATGCTGATCAGAGGCTCCCCGCTCCTCATCACCCCTCTCAATTACATTTTCCCTCATCTCACAGCCCTGTTTAGGTAACCCGTGTTCCTGAACACTCTCACTTACAGCTAAACCCTCTCTCTCAGCTGAGGCATGGGGTGATCCAAGGGTAAGTTCAACCAGTGCTGGCTGAACTATAGGATCTATCACTCGTCTATAGTCTATAGCACACTGAGCCCTCTGATCAGCGAAGGCAAATAGCTCAGGTGGAATCTCCATGATTGAGTCCAGATCTTCAACTTCAGTATGTTGTCGAATTCTAGTCCTGACAAATGTCGGCCCCATTTCACTGTAAGCTCTAGTTGAGATGTCTTCATTTGAGTTCATCATGGCTTTTATGAAAAGTTGCAGAAACCGTTGAAAAGACACGAACTTTCTGACTTTTGACGGAAATCTCTTAGCATTAACGAGCTCGACCAGTTCATTCCATATGATGAGGGCATAATCGTATTTGCGCGTAAAGACTATCCCATGGAAGAACTTTAGAAATGAACTACTGCACGTGTCGATTCTTGCAGTTTTTGACGTTAGGCATCTGTTGAGGATTGAGAATAGTAGATGCCAGATCAACGGTATGAAATGTCGTTTGAATTGAGACGGGTTAGTCAACTCTTGCAAGTATCCTAACCGTTTGATGTCACGGCAGAGTTCGTCATCTGTTACTGTTATGAATGAAATTCTGTGTAAAATTGTATTCGTCTTGAAAGATAAAAGTGTCTATAATTGTGTAAAAATCATCGTGTTTGACTTTTCTTTAGGATAGTTTGACTTTGACTTTTGTGTATAGGTTTGACCCTATATAAAGGGTTATTCTTTATGTAATTTGTGTAGAGCTCAATTGTAAAAATTCATATACGTATAACAGATTTGACCACTTTGACTTTCTCTCTCAATCTCCTTCAAGTTCTTGAAAGCTTAATTTTAGATCTGCAATGGATTATTGAAGATATACAGAAGATTGATCTTAAAGGGACTATCAATTACAAGCGTCTCAAAGCCTGTGGAGCCCGGTCCAGGAAGGCGTAGTATTCTTCGAAGTCTTTTTAATGTCAATCGGCTGACATACTCGTCTACGCTTCCTTCAAAATAGAAAGTTTCTCCGTCTTTGGCCAAAGTAAGTGTACTCCAGAACTACTATAAATATACCATTGGAACTGAGAATAGACAATTGGGTGTCTACGCAGGATTTCTGGAGTTATCTAATATTCGGCAGGCATATCGAAGCTGAATGAATGGTTGTTTGGTTTGATTTCGAGGTATTGGCATTGAGGAAACAAGGTTTCGTCGGGTATAGGTTGGTTTAATGGTTGGGCTTGGTTATTTAGATTGTCAGATCTGACAGAAGGAATGTGAGATTCCTCGTCAGACTGATGTTGATTATCCGTCATTTACCTGTAAAATATCTAAAATATTAGAACCCAAATTAATAATGCAATGCGAATTTCTCTAAATCAAAATAAAAATTTTTTTGAAAGGAAATTGAAAAACTTACAAAAAATTCAAATCTAAAAAAAATAACACTAAAAAACTTTTAACTAAAAAAAATTCTAAACAAAAAGAAACTAAAACTTTAAAAAAATGTAAACTAAAAAAAATAAAACAAAAAAAATTTAAAAAACAAAATATACCTAAAAAAATTCTAAAAAATTCTAAAAAAATTCAACACTAAAAGTAAACCTTAAATACTAATAAAAACAAAAACAATCAAAAAAAATTATTAACCGAATTAGAAATCCGGTCAACAACAAATAACAAAAAAAATCTAACTCAAAACCTATACCGGACAAGTATCAACCGGATTAAGGTTGATCAGAGTAAACTCCGGTCACCTTCTTCGGTGAGAAATCCAGTCAAAACACGAAAGCTGTAAAAAAACCCTAAATCGATCAAAACAACAAAATAAAACCTAAACTAATCCTAAAACTAAAACTAAACAACACATCAACACTAAACCATCTTTATTAGAGTCGATTATAAAGGCTTTAACTCCTTTTAGGATTCAATCGATTTACCAGTCCAAATTTGTTCGATTCAGATTCAAAGTATATTAGATTCAATTAGTCACATTCCAATATGAAGCATAGTCCAAGATTATGAAGTCAATGATTAATACAATTAAAAAAAACATTACTACATGTCATACTACAGTGATGGTGTTGATTGATAAATGTCACAGTATATAATGTTACGGTGAGAATATTGAATGATGAATGTCACTGTATATTATTCTATTGTGACAATATTGATAAAGTTACGTCACCGTATGCCATGATACGATAATGGTTTTCAAGAATATACTACAACGCATGTCATATATAGTAATGGTGGGCATAAAGTGGTTCAAAAAACCCGATCGATCCAAGCCTCGGTTGTCATGTCATTTTGGATATGTTTGTTTCTAAAGAAACCAATCTTTCAATTTTGGTACATAACTTTAATGTTTAAAACATATTTTTGATTGACAAAAAAATCAAAAGAAAAAGAAGTCAGACTAGAACCAGAGTCTAATCTGGTCCGGCTTGCCAAAAAGGCTGAACTTGATTTTCGCCCAGTTTGGATAAATATCGCCCTTAGACTGGTCCGGCTCAGATATTCTGATCTGAACATGGACAATGGATATTTACCCGCTAAATTAAAGAAGCTCGATCTAGAACTATTTCGCGCCCGTCTGCGTATTGATTTGGGTCTTTTTTCCCACTTTCAATAAAATTACAATATTTACTGAAAAAAATAGTCCAACAATTATGTGCTAAAGATTAATAATTACGAAGTTACGGTTTAAAATTTTATGTATTTAGACACCTATTTTTTTGCTTTCTAATTTGAGAAACAATCCAAATTACACGGAAGAAGCATAATAAGTTATGCATGTTTATAAGAGTAAATAACAAAGTTAAAAGCTTTTTAAGTTTTGTTGCTACTAAGCTTCCTTTAACATAAAAAATGAAATTCGTTTTTAACTACTAAAAAGACAAAGGGTTTTGATAGTTCGTATCACAAACAATATAAAGTACCAAGTATATTTTGAAAATTTCGATAATATAACTACTAAAAATTAAACATTTCTTAAACCACTAAAATTATAGTTTTGTTAATAATTAAAATAAGTTAACTAAAAAATTTGTTTAATTAATTGCCATAGGTTATTGATCAAACTATTTTTTTTACTTATGTTATTAAAAAATAAATAACTAAAAAAAATCCTAAAATGGTTATAATTCAATTAAAATCTATCGGAGTTGGTAATTTTAAGAATCTTGAATAGTAAAATAATTAATTAAAATTCATCGGTAATTTTATTGATTTAGAAAACAAATTTACTTTCGGTGTTTATACCGATGAAAAGGACGAAACATTCAATCGGTGATTCTCGTCTTACGAAAAAACCCTTTGTCCTGTATTTTAGATTGACTAGTTGTGTATCCGTGCAATGCGACGGGAGCCGTGAATTTTAACGATTTTGAAGTTTCACTGGATTCATTAGAGAATATTTAACAATGATATAAGTTACACTTAGTCTTTCATATTAATACAATTTGAATAAATAAGAGTTATGGTTCCAATTACAGTCTGTCGATGAAAAAAATTGTATGACAGCTTAAAATCCAATATATTTAAAATCCAACATTTTGTAAACGACTCCACAAATGTATTCGATTTACACCAAGAGTAAAGAATCAAGAGATCGAGAGCAAGACGAGAGTTATATATAGAGCAATTGAATGAGAGATAAATGAGAGATCTTTTAATAACTTATGGTGAATATCAGTTTGAATCTCACCTTGAGGGATGGGGAGAAGACATAGAGGTATGAGAGGGTGAAAGCATGAGTAAAATGTGTCAAAAGTATCTTAGGAACACGAAAAGAAAATGTAATATAATGTGCATTAGTAACTTGTACTATATGTTATTTTAATTGTAGATTAAGATGTTTTAAGATTGAATGCATAAAATAGTAGTACTTAATGTTTTTAAGACTTTTAAGATTTTATATATAAATGTTTAGTACTTTGTGCATTAAAAATTGTTTTTAAGATTTTAAATAAATCTAGATTATAAAATAGTATAGATATAGATATTGATAATTGTTTAGTTGGGTACCTCCTCATCTGTCAATGAAGTCTTTGTTTTATTTTACATATACATACACATCGATGATCGTTGACCGATAAAATAAGTGATGAATATCAAAATCATACATACAATCCCCAATGGAGTTTTCTATTAATATCACAATCCAATAATGCATATTTTCTATCAACCATAATGACAGAGACCAACTATTTAATGCCTTCATTTCTCGTTCAGATCCAAAAGATGCTCAGGTGAGACAATTTGGCTTTAGAAAATTATATTAAACCCACCGTATTTGACCACAACTGCAGAATTTGCAGTTCATGGGATTTTAGATTAAGCTCATTATCTGAATCTTTTAATGGATGTTTATGGTTTCTGGCTATTTTCTTTGTGTTATTTGCTGGTTTCTGATGGAGTTGAGGTCGCAGCCCTCAAAAACCATGAACCAATACCAAATGTTCCACAGCCTTACAGAACAGCATATCATTTCCAGCCTTCCAAGAACTGGATGAATGGTACAACTCCCTCCTTAATTTCAGTTTTCATACTTGTTAGTACTGGTTTCTGTTATCATCTTCATCCATCGATTAATGTTTGTGTTTCGTATTGAATCTTTTTACATGGTCTGATGATCCATTGGTCTACATGGGTTGCTGATGGAATTTGCAGATCCTAATGGTAAAAACACAATCACACACATATGTATATACTTACATATAGATACTTCAACTTGGTTTCTTGAAAGCTAAATTAAATCGACACTAATTTCGGCCTTGTGCAATTGGTTTTTGATGCATTAATACAGGACCAATGTATTACAATGGAGTTTACCATCTGTTCTATCAATACAATCCATATGGTCCATTATGGGGTAACATTTCATGGGGTCATTCCATATCCTATGATCTTATCAATTGGGTTCATCTGGATGTTGCTCTCATCCCTAACGAGCCTTATGATATCAACGGATGCTGGTCTGGTTCCGCCACGATCCTTCTCAGTGGTGAACCTGCAATTCTGTACACAGGCAGTGATACCAATAAACACCAGCTCCAAAACTTGGCATTTCCAAAGAACCTCTCCGACCCTCTACTAAGTGAATGGATAAAATCGACTCAAAACCCTTTAATGAGTCCTCCTGAGGGAATCGACCCATCATCATTTAGAGATCCATCGACCGCTTGGATAGGAACAGATGGAGAATGGAGGGTCGTGATTGGAAGTGAGATAGACCATCACGGGTTGGCAATTATTTATAAAAGTAAGGATTTTAGCCATTGGACTAAGACTGCGAATCCGTTACACTTTTCTAACAAAACGATAATGTGGGAGTGTCCAGATTTCTATCCCGTTAGTCTTAATGGGAAGGATGGTCTTGATACCTCGGTCCAAGGAAAGAACGTTAGGCACGTTCTTAAGGCAAGCTTTAATAGCCGTGACCATTATGTAGTCGGGAATTATGATCCGAAAACTGACCAGTATGAAGTCGATACAGACTTCATGGATGGTAGAGCGCGATTACAGTATGACTACGGGAGGTTTTATGCTTCAAAATCGTTTTACGATGGTGCGAATAAGAGAAGGATATTATGGTCTTGGATTGATGAAGGTGATAGTGAATCAGATGACATCAAGAAAGGGTGGTCTGGCCTTCAGGTGAATTTTGGCTTGTTTTTACCGTCTGTTAGCTGAATTTGGTCACGTTTCAAGCAGTCCAGATCACTTGAAACTGTAAACTCCAGTCGATTCAAACTATATATGTAACTAACAATGAGTTTCCAGTCGATTCCTAGGAGCATCTTGCTGAGTGAAAATGGAGATCGGTTGGTACAGTGGCCCGTCAAGGAACTTGAGAAACTACGTACACAAAAAGTGCAATTCGAGAATAAAGAACTCGAGGGCGGATCCGTTTTCGAAATTTCCGGCATCACAGCTTCACAGGTGACTTGATATAATCCTTGTAACACTAATTAGCCATATAAAGATCACCATAGAGGACTTGTTTGTTTTTCAAGTTCAAACAAAGCTCTTCACAAATCCAAAAAAAATGTGGGTTTAGATGTTGATTAGTTAGATCGTAGTTATTGTATTCGTAGGACCTTTTATCAAGCTTGCACAACAACAAATTAAAATATATGCCTAAAATTTCAAAGTGTCAGAAAAAGAAAACTTGATTATGTTTGTGGACCAACACCAAAATGTGTTTATCTAAAATTATTACAATAGATTTATAAGACGTTTTTAAAATACATTGTTATATTAGTTATAAACACTTGTGGTTACGTGACCTTTTGACATGATTTGAAAAATGATCCTATAAACACCAAGTGTCCTATAAAAAATGGGTTTATAGGACATTATCTTATGAAATAGCTAATACGACACTTTATATCAAAAGCGTCTTAAAAACGTCCAAGAACACATCTTATTAACCTATTGTAACACTTTTAGATATAAATTATTATAGTTTGGTCCTATAAGTTTAAGTTCTTTAAATCATTCGATTAGGATGCTTAGGCAGTATTCCAATTTTGTTGTAGTATTGTCTAATAATAAGAAACAAACTATAGAATCAATAACCATATATCGATCTGAACTCTTGTTACAGGCTGATGTAGAAATCACATTTAGTTTGTCAAATCTCAACGAGGCTGAGCTGTTGAATACAGAAGTAGTTGATCCCCAAATTCTTTGTACACGAAAGAATGCTTCGGTGAATGGGAGCTTTGGGCCTTTCGGCTTGCTGGTTTTGGCTTCAAAGGACCTGATCGAATACACTGCTGTCTTCTTTCGTGTTTTTAGAGGTGGTAACGATTTCCGAGTACTCATGTGTGTTGATCAAAGCAGGTTAGATGACCTATCATATAGTCAGCCCACGTTCAGAACCAACCCCTTTTACACACGTTAATTACCATCGGTATTAACAAGACATTACAGCAAAATAGGCTTTATAGAAGTCTAAGATGTTTAAGCAAGACTTCATAGAATCAAACCAGAAAACATCTTATCTAAAAGTGTTAAAATAGATTTGTAGGACGATTTTAGCGTTTTAACAAGTTTTTAGAATAAATTGTCATATCGGCTATTTCATAGGACACTTTTCAAAAGTGCCCTGTAAATAGCTAATACGACATTTTATCTTAAAAGCGCTCTAAAAACTTGTTAAAACATATGATACTTTATTTTAAGTGTTTTCTATAGAAACTTGTTGACACGCTCAAAATTGTCCTATAATTAAACCTAATTTTACACTTTTAGATAAGTTTGGTCATATAAACTTAAGTTTTATAAAGTATTCTATAAGGAGCTTAAACATTTTAGACGTCCTATAAAACCAATTTTGTTGAAGTGAACTTTTTGGTTGTGCTATATATTCGTACTTGTTTCTTCTTAAAACAGGTCTTCTTTGAGATCAGATGTTGATAAGACTATCTATGGAGCTTTTATTGATCTAAATCCTCGTCATGCAAAGATTTCACTGAGAAGCTTGGTTAGTTTCTTAACCATTTTCGAAACTTTATATGAGATTCATTCAAGTAAAATTGGGTTTATAAGACGCTTAAACATAGCATACCTTATAGGAACTAAGTTTATTGGAGCAAATCATAAAATGTCTTATTTAAAAATGTTACAATAGTTTTATAGGGCGTTTTAACAAGTTTTTTAGGACGCTTTTCAAATAACGTATCGTATTAGTTATTTAATAAGACACTTTTGAGAAGTGCCCTATAATCTCTTCTTTTTATATGACACTTTTGAAATAGTGTTGTATAAAATGGCTAATACGACACTTCATTTAAGTAAAAATGTTTGTTAAAACGCCTAAAAAGAAGTCCTATGAACCTATTGTAACACTTTAAAGAAGTTTTTTGGTTTGGTACTATAAACTTATAAAGTATTTTATCAGAAGACTTGGATATTTTAGACGTGTTATAAATTAAACAATTTAATTTTGTGGTTGTATGTTAATTAATATTGCACTAGTATGGGAACCGTGCGTTGCACGGTAGCATGAGTACTTTGATTAATAATCTGAAGATTGTCTATATAAATATGTATTAGTTGTTAATAGAATTATCAACAAATAGTATTTAAATAATTCTAAAAAGTTAAATAAAATATAATTAGTGAAATTTTGATATATCTATACTATCTATACTATATTATAAAGCATTTGACTAAAACTCTTAAAAACTCTTAAAACTCTTAAACTCTTAAAAACTCTTAAAACTCTTAAACTCTTAAAAACTCTTAAACCCCTTCATCTCTATCCGATCTCGTCTCATATCTGAATTCGTGTAACTAACTGCAGATAAACACAATCAAATGCATGATAAATATCTCATTTTAAATATAAAAAATATAAAATATAATTAGAATAATCATTGATTTCTAACAGAATACTTAATTATTATCTTTATAAAATGTTATATTATTAAACCAAAAATAAATTATTTCATTATTAAACT
>NW_020204747.1:0-1218 GCF_001531365.2 Cynara cardunculus var. scolymus
ATTCTTTTAATCCTGACACTACTCTCGTCAATTCTTTAAATCTCACAACAACTACCCCTCTCATTTTAGTCTCAGCACACAAACCCTTTTGTATATAAAGCTCACTCAGATATGGTTGTTCTCATGGGTATAACCAAAAGTTCGGATGTTCATGTTCACTCAGATATGGTTATTCTTCTGGTTCTTCATGTTCGGATGAAGGACCGCAGTCACAACCAAAAGTATAAAATCTTGTATCCTAGCGTCTAAGCTTCCAAAACAGCTAAGCATATAGGGAAGTAATTCACACAATACTCTTTCCTTTATCATTACCTGCACACATAATTTTGGAAACACAAAAATGAGGGTTAGACATGAATGTCTAGTGAGATTCCCTTCTATGCAATGCAGGGTGAAGATCATCAAAACATTTATTTCAAATCAAACATCTTATAAAGGAAAACTGAAAACATACTGCTTTAGTCCATCGGGCCTCTGGTCTCAAACAACACTTAGAAAATATTTTAAACATTCTTGACCAAAGCCCCTCTGGTCTCTCTTTCAGAGCTTCTGGTTCCTCGACCAGAGCCTATGGTTTAACTATCCACACTTTGAATATATTTTAACAATCAGGATCAGAGCCCCTTTGGTCTCTCTACCAGAGCTTCTGCTCTTCATGACCAAAGCCTCTGGTTGGAATCCAAAACTTCACAAATGTAAATAATCTTTAGATAAACTCTCAATCAAAAGATAACCTTTTTCATAAAACATGTAATTTATAAAAACTTCATGTTCAACCAGAGCCTCTGGTTGTACTAACCAGAGCTTCTGGTTCCAAATACATGTCCAACCAGAGCCCCTCTGGTTCAACACTTAACCCGAGCTTCTCTGGTCTGTTTTTCATAAAAAGACTAAGTATAAAATTCTTTTCTTAAATATTTAAAATATGATTTTTGTCATGAAAACACTTTACAAAAGATACAACACCTCTAATACATTTTAATAAAAATTTGCCAATCCTTCAAATTAATAACCAAATCCTCTGGTCCAATGATGAGAGTCAACCAGAGCCCCTCTTGTTCCTTACGAGGAACAAGCAGAGCCTCTCTTATTCCTCGTGAAAATAACCACTCTGTTTTAAAACACTTTTAACCAATACCAATGACCATAGGCCAAGTTTTCCCCTTCTCAATAGCATCAATACCATTATTTCTAATAAGAACAATATTTTTGAGTTCT
>NW_020204747.1:2283-3559 GCF_001531365.2 Cynara cardunculus var. scolymus
TCAAGGAGATGGACTCTGTATTCAATACCATCCAATGTGCTGAAACARACAAAGTTAGATTTGCAGTCTCAATGTTAAAATCGAATGCGCTATTTTGGTGGGAAGTAGAATCTTTAGCCAGAACAGACATTTTGAAGACTATGTAATGGCTAGAGTTTGTCAATAGATTCAAGGAGCAGTTTTGCCCAAAAGCTGCTATTAGACAGATGGAAGAAGACTTTTTGAAATTGGAACAAGGAAACAGGACAGTAAGGGAATATACAGAGAAATTCATTGAACATTCAAGGTTYGCAGAACATTATATTTCCTCAGAATCTAGAAAAGTGGAAAGGTATATTTRGGGATTGAAACCATCAATCCGAGAATTTGTTATAGCCATGAATCCGGCTACATTTTCATCGACTGTTGACGCAGCAGAAGTAACAGAGAGAAACAAGAGTAGACAGGAGGAAGGGAGATTGATAGAAAAGAGGAAATAGGAAGGTCCATCAACTGGATACAAAGGATCAAAAGCTTTAAAGTTTGAAAATAAGCCCATACGAAGATTCAATGAAAGGACTTGTCCCCGATGTCATCAAATTCATCAGGGAGAATGCAGGGTTGAGCTAAGGAAATGTTACAAATGTGGTGAAACAGGTCATTTATCGAATGGTTGCCCAACAATTAAAAGGTGTTTTAATTGTAATTCACCAGATCACCTCAGACCAAACTATCCACAAATGAAAGCTCCACAGTTAATCATGGGAAGCAATACATCAACGGGCCGAGGAAGACCAAGTCTGGGCAGAGGAGCAACGGGTGGGGCGCGGGGTCGATCTTTTCAAATGACCAAACAGGAAGCAGAAACTACACCTGATGTAGTAACATGTACATTCTTCGTGAACTCCTTACATGCTAAAGTGTTATTTGAGTCGGGTGCAAACTTCTCGTTTGTATCCCCATCATTTGCCTTATGTGCTCGTATGAATTCTATGCCACTTGACGATAAATTAGTAGTTGATACTGCTAACGATCAAGTATCTGTTAATCATGTATTTGAAAACTGCACTATCATGATTGAGGGTTGTGAACTACCCATCCGGTTGTTTCCCATGACTATGAATGAATTTGATGTGGTAGAAGGAATGGATTGGTTGGCAGAAAATAAGGCTAGTATCGTTTGCAATGAAAAGATGATTAGAATTATATTACCTGACAAAAGGACAGTCGTAATTCATGGTGATCATCAGGATCATCATACCAGTTTACTATCTGTGATGAAAGCCAGAAAATGTAT
>NW_020204747.1:5459-7491 GCF_001531365.2 Cynara cardunculus var. scolymus
TTAACTTGTTTGCAAGTTAAAATAGAGCATCAGAGACCTTATGGGAACCTACAATCATTGGAAATACCAATGTGGAAATGGGACCATATTACGATGGACTTTATCATGATACTACCTCGAACTCCAAAAGCTTATGATGCAATATGGGTAATAGTGGACCGTCTATCAAAGTCTGCACATTTCTTACCAATTAAAGAGACTTATTCACTGGAAAGATTAGCTCAAATCTATATTAAAGAAATTGTGACTAGACATGGAGTTCCATTGTCCATCATATCGGATAGAGACAGTCGCTTTACTTCAAAATTCTGGGGAAGTCTACAAAGAGCTTTGGGATCACATATCAGATTAAGTACGACTTATTGTTAGGACCTTTAGATTTTGCTAATGATATTAATCAAATACTCTAGATGATCTTTTAGACAATAACAGTGTAGCGGAAACAAAATACGAACAAACAGAGTAAGAAATCAATCAAGAACACAAATGATGATTATGAAGAACACGAGAGAATAGCTTCAAATGATTTTCAATTGATTGAAAATATTAACAATTACAATATGAAGCACTACTAATTACAAAGGCCTAAGCTGCTATTTATACTAGTTCCTAACGGCTTTTCTGACATGACCTAGACAAGTGAAATGATCTAAGCCGTTCAAATAAAGCAGATTACAAACATAGACACGTGATAAGCACGTCCAGCTAACAGACCTAAGTAAAGCAGTGAGAAGTGGTTCTTCACAGAAGATAAACTGCAGACCCTCTGTGAGCCATCCCAGAGGCTCTGCTGGATATGACTTGTAAGCACTTGATAACAGAGGACCAGTTTCCAGAACCTTTGTGAGAGACAACAGAGGTTCTGTCAATCTTGACTTGTACGCATTTGTATATCTTCTGTTGTTGGTCTTCTGTGGTCTTCTGTGGTAGAACCCTTCTATCAACACTTGCAGTAATACTTTTTCATACTTTTATATTAAATGAAATATGAGAGCTAACAGTCTCCCCCTAAGTATGAAAAAGTAAAAATTGACAATTTAAAGCAACAAATGACTTAATTGAAAAAATTACAAGAGGAGATAAAAAAATCATCCTCTGAAAAGAATTACATAAGGAAAGAATTACAAAAATGTGTTTCATAGGCCAATACTATTATAGAAGTTTATCCAACCACAGAGTCTGGATAGTCGTCTACGGCATATAGCATGTCAGTCTTGATGGTTTTGTAGAAATTGAAGATCCATTCTCTAAAGTTGACTTGTACATTGATAGCTTCCAGAATGCCAGACACTTCACCCTTCCTAAGATGCCCTTTGTTCACCTCTGCCACTGCTTTGTTGAATACCCATTCAAGGGTCTCTGTGGAGTATTTGTTTGCTTCTGTCGGAATGAAGAACCTTAGGATGTTATCCTTATCCAAGAACACAAACCCAAAAACAGGGTTGTGAACAATGGAGTTTGGATGACACCTAAGTATCCATCCTGGCTTGTTGTTTGGAGGGGTGATCTTAAGATCTGACTGGGCTAACCTCATTGCTATCTTGAAGTCCTTCTGGCTGTAGTACTTCACTTGTGCACGCATGACCTCGATAAGCCTTCTAAGCGACAGAGCATAGCTTGACCTCCTCTCCATGTATTTGTTTAGTATTTTGTGCAAGAAGATCAAATCAAATACACAGAGGTTGTGGAGGTCAGTGTCGGTGAACGTGTACAGGTTGTCGTCATCCATCTTCACAACGTATTGAGCATAGAGCACCTTCCTCTTCAGCAGGGTCATTGGAGAAATTATTTCAAGTGACACAATCACGTGCTCTGAGAAAACTTGCTCACGTGGCCTGGTGAGCTTAAAGAACTGGAACTTGGCATCAGCAGAAGGAATACCTGTGAGCTCTGGATCATAGGGGGGCTCTGTGTCCACTGCAGAGTATCTCCATATCAAATTCTCTTCCACAGTAGTAACAGGCTCTGTGCGTACTTGTTGCATGGGAATCTTGCTCATTAATTCGAATATCTCAGAAACCCTTCCTACTGT
>NW_020204747.1:8366-10276 GCF_001531365.2 Cynara cardunculus var. scolymus
GCCGTGTTGGAGGCTCGGGCCTCTTTAAGAAGTTGGTCTGTATGTTTGCACATGATGTCTCCCAAAGCTTCAACCATCGCATCTAGCTCTCTACGAGTGGCTAGATGGTTGATATTGGCTCTGGATGACTTGGTATCCATGCCGTAAGTGACTGTAGAAGCGAACATTTGCTTGATTTCGTCTTTTAATGTTGAGTAGTCTGTATAGCCCGCAGAGACGAAATCAGCGGCAAACTGGGTGGCCATCTCTGATAGTTCTGTCTTCAACGTCTGGATTGAAGAGGGATTGAGGGTCAGAGCATTGAACGCCTCTGTAAGATCATCCTTCTGTAGGACAGAGCTCTGAAGGGTTGCAAGAGTCATCTTGAGTTCTGCGGTTGTGGATGACAACTCCTTCAGAGCCTCTGTGATAGAAGAAAGGTCTTATGTCGTCGTGCGCAAGATGAACAAGCTTTTCAACTCGTCCATCTTTTGCAATACCGCTGTGGCAAAGGTTTGTAGCTCCCCCTTCGTCACATAGGCATCTTGGGAGCCTAGATCACCAACACATGGTGACCTAGTAGCCTCGGAGCGAGAGGCGCCCTCAGCGACTGATTTTGCGTAGTCTGCTCGGGGACTTCCACCAGATCCTCGGATTTATCTGTGAGGAGAGCCTACCGGTGTTCTGTCGTTATCGTGCCTTGTAGGTTCAGAGCCTAACATGGCAGAGGGATGGAGTGTGGACATTGGGCGTTCTAGACCCTCTGTCACGGTGACTCTCGCATATGCCTCTGAAGCACATTCTGGTTGGTCACTCATGTGTGGAGAGGCAACGGATGCCTCTCTTGGTTGTGCCGAGTCCTTGGGCGATGGGAATCTTGTAGTAAAACCAACATTCTTTTGAGAGGATGTAGGAGTATGAGGTGGTTGCCCGGCTGTGTGATCGATAGAGGACAGAAGAATGTCCTCTGCGAGGTTAGCTTGGGTTGGGTTTGGCGTGTGCGTGCCTTTTTCAATAGGGGACCCTAGTAGCGTGGGTAGCACTGGAAGAAGGGCTAGGATGTGTACCTTTGGTATCTTTTTCTCCCTGTCCTAACTCCACTTCCTCTTCTTCTTCGTCGTCTAAGATGACCTCTGTCCCCAACTCTGTCATGTCGATTGGCGCTCTGAACTCCTGTTGGAGGTTAAAAATGACATCATGGATCTGCGCCGTTGGGGGCTCCTCTTGTATGACCTTGCATAACCTTCTGCACTTGGGAGTAGTAGCCTCTGCGGGGCTTTCTGGAACAGCAGCCTCTGTGACCACAACCTCTGTCGGTTGGGCCTTCTTGGTTTTCTTCTTTTTAGGCTACTGAAGAGTACTACTTGGGCCCTCTTCTTCCCCTCCTTCGTCACAGAAGACTCGGCACCCTTCTGTGTCTTCTTGGTCTTCTTAGGTGGGGGACTGGGGATTCTAGGGCCAGCCTCACTCACCTTACCAGCCACTTCTGGCTCCTCCGTTCGTCCCKCAACCCTCATTTTTTCAATTTTCTCACCTAATGGGATTCCTATGCGTGGTGGGGTCTCAGGGATCGGCTCTGGCCTCCTGAATCCAYGTCTGTAGGCCTTCCTATCTCTGTGACTAAGGAACCTAAGCATGTCTTTTGATAAGGGTCTGGGGCTTCTGTACCCATGCTCATGCTCAGTTGGATGGAATTCTTTGAACGGGTACAGCCTTGCGTTGGGCTCCACAGAAGGTAGCTTTGTTGCTATCAGATCTCCAAAGACGAGACCAAGGAACCATTGTAGAATTAAGTTTGGTTGGTTCATGTCTTCCTTGGCCTTCTTCTGCGCTTTGACCTTGGACTTTTCTCTCCTTTGTGTCACACATTTCTTTTTGATCAATCCAACCATATCCTCGAATATAAGTTGTGCGTAATCCAAAGGTAGGCT
>NW_020204748.1:0-1261 GCF_001531365.2 Cynara cardunculus var. scolymus
GCAGCGTAGACCCTTGTATTTCAGTGTGCTTCAGTATTTGCATGTTATCCTCCTTAAATTATGCTTGGGGTTGGGAGAGATTGAAAAGCTCCCCCTAGGACCAAGAATAGAGTGTGTTTTTAAAACCCAGAGGCTCTGGTCCATACAACTATAGGCTCTGGTTGTGAAGGAGGGTTTGTGGAAGAGGACTCGGTGAAAATGGGTTGGCCCATAGAACCAGAGGGTCTCTGGTTCTAAGGTTATGGAAAAGAAAATAGAGGCTCTGGGCTTTAGAACTTGAGGCTATGCTCTTATAAAAATACACCAAGATGGTTAACTGATTCATTTGGACAACCAAGAAAAGGCATGCTTAGTACAATGAGARGGGATCTGGTTGTAATTAGGTGACGGTCTGTCCATTGAAGACTTGTATTTTGTCAAGTGTTGGATTTTGGTCCAAATACTTGTGATCCATAGGCTGCTGTATAGAACCAAAAGCTCTGGTTGCATAAAATGATGAAAAATTAAGTGTTGTGCAACTGGTCCTTAAGACCTTGAATCCAGAGGCTCTAGTCTTAAGAACCAGAGGCTCTGGTCGATGAGTGGTACAAGTGTTAAAACGAAATCCTGCTTTGGACCAGAGGAGGTCTGGTTCCAAAGAGTAAAATATGAGGCGTAAAGAAACACAAGCTCTGGTCTATGGAACCAGAGGCTATGGTATAGAAGACTTGGTTTCGTGGGCCATAATATATCACTTTTGGCAAAACCTAGAGATATGGAAAAATCTCTGGTTTGATGGATGTTCTACCTTAAGTGGTGTAATTCAACATACCAAATTTTTTTTTTTCTGTAAGGGTGTCCGGGCCAAAGCCCGACTAATCCCCGACAAATTTGGAGGCTAAACATGGCCCCACTTAAATGTCGCCAACACTCTCCTCCCAGGGCTCGAACTTGGGTTCATGACTATGCCATGCCCAAGCCTTTACCACTAGGCTGGAAGATCTTTGACACATACCAATCTTGCTGACAAGAAAAAGAAATCTTTTCTCATCTAATTCTTTTTTGAAGAGATCAACAAGTTGAATATCTATGGGAACAAAATACATCTCTATGGTTTCCTTTTCGACATGGTTTTTGAGAAAATGGTACCTGATATCAATATGCTTTGTCATGGAATGYTGCACTGGATTTGCAGAGATTGCTATTGCACTTTAGGAGTCATAGAGGATGGGGATTTTCTCATAATGGAATCCATAATCCTTTAGTTGAGTTTTCATCCAAA
>NW_020204748.1:2511-3859 GCF_001531365.2 Cynara cardunculus var. scolymus
AGAGATCTTCTTTGTTTCGATCATGATTAAGAAGTTTGCGAAGAGGCATTGATTTGCTATGGCAGATCTTGTTTTAATACCAGACGATATATCACTGATAATTTGGCAATGAGGATGGTCTTTTGTCCACTTGGTACTTGATTGAGGTTCTTGAGCAATATGATGCAGTTCTTCATCGATTRGATTGGTAGATGGAACTGCTTGCTCGCCCTCAAATAGATCTTCTCTAAATTCTTGTGCTGGTTCTAGAGACATAGAAGAAGTAGATGGTGAAGTAACAAGAGATTCAGAATGAGTTATACCTTCAGTGTTGGAGATCTCATGTAGTTCATTAGTTATGTGAGTTAGTTTTGCATTGGTCATCGGTCCAGAGACTGCATCTTCCTCAAACAAGTCTTCAAATAGTTGAGCTAGTTCTGATTCATTTGGTTTGTGGAGAGATGAATCAGAAGCTCATTGACTTAGCCCGAGTTCTGAACTGTGTTGTCCATAAGTCATAGGTGATGCAACATCAAATGACACATTAATGCTTTCTATGACAATTTTGGTCCTCYTGATGAAAACTCTATAGGACTTTGCGGTTAGATAATACCCCRGGAATATGCCCTCATCAGCTTTCTTGTCAAATTTTCCAAGATGCTTTCTATCATTCAGTACGTAACATTTGCACCCAAAAAGATGGAAATATTTGACATTCGGACACCTTTGATTGATGAGTTCAAAGGGGGTCTTTTGATACYTCTTTTGATGATTGATCTGTTCTGGGTGAAGCAGACAGTTGAGATAACTTCATCCCAAAAGGAAATTGGCAATGCTGATGAAGCAAGCATCGCCCTTGCTGCTTCTACGAGGATTCTATTCTGTCTTTCAACAACTCCATTTTGTTGTGGAGTTCTGGCCACTGAAAAGTTTTAAGATATACCTTCATTGATAAGATTGTTGGTCCCGTTAGGGTTTACAAGATGCGTACAACAGTTTGTAGAAGGGGCGGGATGAATACAAACACAGTTTTTTCAAATTTAAAATATATATTGACAAGAGAAGATCAATACAGATTTTRCAAGATTGTTTGCGGAAAGATAAGGTTAGAAAAACCTATCTAAACAATCTAAAGTTTACACACTAAATGTTAGCAAATAAAGAAAAGATTTGTTGTTAAAGAAATAGAAGAAAGTAATTTCTATCTGGGAGAGAACTTGTTTAGAATACAATAAAAGAGATTCTAACTTGCTCTTGAAGATGAACGTTTTAGTGTTCTTAGATGTGTGTTCTTTTACTTAAGCATGAGATAGCTCAGAGTAAGGGTTATGTATATCTCTGCATGGAGATAAAACACATCTATTTATAC
>NW_020204748.1:8639-10523 GCF_001531365.2 Cynara cardunculus var. scolymus
CAGATGTCCACAGTTGATCAGCACAAGAAGATAAATCAAATATGCTCAAAACAATTCACTGTGCAGCTTGAGCTTTCAATTGAGAATGTCCACAGTTGCTGCTCTCGCACTTGAGCTGCTATTGTATAACTTGCAGTTCACTGTTGTTCCAGTCCTGTGTTGCTGAAATGTGTGCTGAGGTTGAATCTGCCTATATCCAACACTTGAGCTCAATCTGCACACTCTGCTTCAAATCAATCTACTAAGCTGCTGTTAAACCTGCTGTTTGCTGTTTTGTGTATGCTGTTAACTGCTGCTGCACACTGCTGTTATGAACCTGTTAAACCTGCTCAATTACCAAACAACAAATAAGCAAGTCTTAGTACAATTTCAAAACAATTAGAACTGGTAAACCAAACTCAAAACATATGCATCATGGATTGTTGCTGCTGCTGTAAAACTGGCAGTGTTGTTGTTGCTGCTGCTGTTTTAGACTTGCTGTCTGTGAAGTTACTTGCTGTGATAAGCTGCTGCTGTTGCTGTGTGTTGCAACAGTCTTTCTGCACACTATCTTAAATCAGACACCTTGTTGCTGTTACTGCATGGAAACAGCTCAAAAACAGCATTGCTGTCAAATCTATGCTGCTTTTAAACTTGCTGTTGTTGTTTCTGTTTTAATCCAAAACAGTTGCTGCTGTTGGTTTGTTGCTTTCAAGACAAACTCAAATATACTCAAAATGAAACTGCTTTCCACTGTATGCTTAAACCTTTTGCATCTTTGATTGGTGCTGAACTGCTATTGTATCAATTGCTTCTGTATAGCTAAATCTGCTCAAAGCACTCAACAAGCTTAAAACTCAACAATCTGTGTTTCTGCACTAATGCTCAAACTTAATCAAAACAGCAATTGATTTAGCTTAAAGAAACCTGTGTAGCAGCAGATGGATATGATATAACAACTATCTTCAACAATCAAGATTGCTCAATGCTAGCAGTCTAGAAAATGAAGCTTACCTGTCCTAAACCTTTTTAAAGAAATACAGCAGCTTCAACGYTGTTTCAAATCTTCTGTAGCTGCTGCTGCTAGAGTCTGAACGATCCTTTAGCTGTCACCAGTATATTTTGCTTCAAATCTGAAAATAGTACTCTAAATTGCTGCTGATGTTTGACATATTGCTATTACAAATAGCTATTCAATGTTGTTGCTGCTGTAGTCTGTTCACTGTTTAGCTGCTGTTTTCACACCCAACAGCTGCTCACGAATCAGTCTCTAAAGCTGCTGTGTAGCTGTTGATTAGTTGCTGTTGCTGTCAAAGTCTTTCTGCACCAATAACCAATAAGACTTAGTCATCTGCACACTGCTGTTGGAAATTCATACATTAACAAACAGCTAGTGTAAATGAATTATAAACCAAAATCAGGTGTCCAGTTTTCTTTGCTGTCAAGATGTATACACATGTGCACCAACCAGCAGATAAATTCAGTTTCACACCAACAGCTAACAAAACCTGTCAAGATTTGCTGTTTCTGCTGTCAGTTGCTGTCAAAATTGAATTGCTGTCAAAATGTGCACACTGTTGCTATTTCAACAACCTGTCTGTTTCTCCACACAAACAACTTTTAAACTAACAGTTGCAAAACCAACAAATGCTGCTGTTTTCAATGAACCTTGTTTGCAGAAAATGAAGCAGTTGCTGTTTACTATTTTCCAAAAAAAACAGACACAAAATCAACGCTAAATCAATGCAAAATCAATGCTAGCTGCTGTTTTAAAAAGCTGTTGCTGCTACTTGCTTAACACTTCTATTTGTAGCTGTACACTGTTCACAGTTTCAGACTTCTAACAGCAAGACTGTTATCTATCCTCAATATCACAAACGCTGCTATTTCAGTCTTCTTGTTGCT
>NW_020204749.1:0-2647 GCF_001531365.2 Cynara cardunculus var. scolymus
ATACATCGAAAGGAAAAAGGGATTATCAACAAATCAATGAGAGAGAGGATCAACAACCTCCAACATTTTCTCTTTCTTTCTCTGGTCTTCCTTCTTGTCAGCGTCGCTCAACAGGCATGTTCCCCTCTTTTCCAGTTTGCCTTCACCGCCAACCTTCGGTCTCCTCTCTCCCTCACTTGCTTCGTTTAGACTCATACTCATCTATGATCCTCCTTGCCGACTAATTCCAAGATTCGTCCAGATCTGCGAGTATCTACCCTTATCTCACTCTTATCATGGACTATGTTACGTGTTGCTCTTTCTAGATCTGAAATCTTGATCTTCAAGCAAGCTTTCTCTCGGTATTTCTTTTTTTCTCTTTATATCATGTTCATATAGGTCATTATTTGTAACAACTGAAATTAGGGGTGATTTGTATTTTCGATTAAAATAATAAGTTTATTTCTTCAAATTTATATCTCTCATATAAATAAGAAAAAAATAGTCAACTTGATAATAATTGTATATAAAATGTGATTCTTATTTCCTTTTTTATAATTCTATCAATAAATCTATATATATATTAAAGGAGAAACCAAGGTTGATGACTTGGCTTCTCCTAAGGGTTGGAAACTTAATTTTTTTTTTTCATTCATCCTCCTTTAATATGTTTTTTTTTTAATTTCACATTCTAATTTCTATAAACATTGATTATTCATTTATGTTTGCATTTAACACAATCTTTTCATTTTCCCTAACTCTTCTTCATAAATTGTTTATCATTCAATCTCTTTTTCTCCATCTCTATCACTTGATTTGTTTTTCATTTCATTTTTCTCCATCTCCATCACTTGATTTGTTTTTCATTTCATTTTTCTCCATCTCCATCACCTGATTTGTTTTTCATTTCATAAATTGTTATTTTTCAACAAATCTATTTTCAAGTTTATTTCGAGAAGACTAATTCAGGTATACGTTCCTTTTTATTTTTGTTGGGATTTTAGAATTTTGTTTTTGTTTTTACTTTTTTCTTCTATGATTTTACTAAGTTTTTCTCAATGAAACAGAGAGTTTGTTCTTGACAAAACTTTTAGAGTTTTCATGGCAACAATGGTTCGATTAATCGTCTGATGATAGAATCTTGGAAGTATTACAAACCATGATGTACCCTCAACAAATTTCAACATATTTTTGTAATGGTTATCTTTTTCAAGTATACTTTGAGAAAACTAATGTGTGTATGCATTCCTTTTGACTTTGATTGAGATTTTTGAATTTTTTTGTTACAATTTTTCATGTAGTATCACCAAACTTCAACATGCCCTTTTTTAATGGTTATATTTTTTTTCAGGTTTATTTCAAGACGATTAATCCGAGTATGCAATTCTTCTTAATTTTGTTAGGATTTTAGAGGTTTTCTTTAACTAATGTCTTCTACATTTTTCTTAAGTTTTTTTTCCCAATAGAACCAACAATATGTTTTTAGCAATTGTTTTAGAGTTTGGTTGACAACAACTATTCCTCATGGATTCTTGAGAAACCAAGTTTAATGAAAAACCATTTTTCATATTCATCTTTTATTTTCTCATTCTTATTTTATATTAAAATGTTTTCGACATACAATTGTTGAAACTTTTTTTCAAATTCTATTTATTTTAAAAGATTTTTCACTGCATTAATCGTTAAAAGATTTCATTTTTGTAATTTAAATAATCTATATATATATATATATATTAAAAGAACAACCAATAATGATAAAGTGGATTCATATATCAAAGGTAATATTGATTTTTATTAGTTTAATATATAAATATGATCATCGACTCATTTAGCTAACTTCAATAATTTTAAAAAAGATTATTGTCACCATGCAATGCATGGTGTCAAACACTAATATTAATAAAAAGAAAAACTAAAGCATATGAATTTAGTGGTCAAAGATGATGAAAGTGGAGAAACATATTTGAGGGGTGGGGATTCATTATAAAACGTGGGCTTCGAGGGAATTTTAGTGGGTCGGCCGCAAGTTAGGGTGTTGTGATGGCATATATATACATGGTGGGAGCATCGATGAAATAAAGAAATGGCGATGGCGGCCGCCATTTACCATCTCGTTTGTTGCAAAGAGAAATCAAGAGAGAGACTGAAATCTAAAAGGAAGAGATGGCATACGAGAAACATGAAGAGATCGGTATTTGAAACCAAGAATAGATTGCAATGACGTTGAGTTAAGAATCCTTATAATTCACGATTCAATATTACACTAGTGATTCGTATACGTGTTTAATGGATACCCTCTCAATTCAAATTGGAGATCGTATGTTACGGTTAAAAACGATATTATTCGGAGTCTTAATGATTCGAAAACATGGACAAGGGTTTGTACTCTGCTGAAACACAACTGTGTGAGGTCGTTTGCAGTCGAAATACCTATGTCCGAGTTTGATCAAATGCTTAATGGCCATGTACGTTTATGGTCTTGAAAAAGGAACCATGTGGCTTGAACATAAACCGAAATGTAGTTGCAGCCTTGAGCAAAAGCAAAAACGGCTACATGAAACAAGACATTGAATACTTGGAAATGGTCTGCTCATGAAATCATTGTAGGGTAATTTACATGGGTAGTCACACATACGTGCATATATATATATATATATATATATATATA
>NW_020204749.1:3262-9940 GCF_001531365.2 Cynara cardunculus var. scolymus
TAATTAAATTATTGTTTATTTAATCTCATTTAATAATAACCGTTAGATGAGAAAATGAACGATTAAGATGGGTTAGCATAGTTTGCACAAAATATTGGGTTAGTATTTGAACCAGCCCCTATATAGATATATATATATATATATATATAATTTGGTATGCATGGTCGAGTGACTAGGGATTATTTTTGGAGTTGCATGCTTCATGTATGTATATATATAAATATATATTTCAATATGGAAGAAAATTAATGAAGGATTCCTGGTTATACATAACCTTGTTGGACTAGCGCATTGTTGGAGGTATTTTAATTAAATCCCATAATTAATTGATTGATTTAATAAATAGATTGAAGAGTCGTAAAAGGGATTGATGACTACCGAGATGCTTTAAATCAAATTACGGAATTTGCATGGTTATAAAGGATAAATTAACCGATGTTATCGGTTAATGGACTTTTATAGTAGGAATAAAGTGTCGTCATTGAAGTTATAATGATTCACACATTTAAATTTAGGAGTGAGCAATATTATAAAAACGTCAAATTGACGTTATAGGACGTCGTAAAGCTTGAAGATTTTAGGGTTTAACAATATTCGACAGAGGTTGATTGAGTCGACTAAGGGGTGACTTCAAAGTCACTAGTTTTGATCTTATTAACATAGTTTTGACTTTTTGGGACAATTTTGGGAGAAAACCTAGTCATTATTTGACTATTATGGTTTAATAACCGTAGATTATCATTCAGGGAGATCATTTGCAACCTGCGTAGTTAGGTGAGTCTTCATGAGACTTTAATTGGGATGCATGCTTACATAGAACTTATTTGAGCATTATATTATCTTTGTGTACATGTTTATGGGCTTGATACATGTATATGAATATTTATTATGGGTTGCATGTTATTTGTGTATGTGTTTTTAAACATTAATTAGCACGTTGTAAACATGATATTATTTTCAATCAAGCAAAGGATTGGGTCGATATGCCATAAGGGAAATCACTTCCTAGGGATGGGTGATAGGATAAGGGATAGCCGTGTAACCAGATTGGAATAGAATGAGATCTCGTAATTATTTAAAGGGGTTTTGAAGCAAATGTGCATATTATTTTATTTTAGGTACTTGTCTATTTTGTGCATGATGAGAGTTGTATGATTGTGCATGAAAACAATGAACTCACTAAGCTTTATAAAGCTGATTGTTAGTATGTATCACAAAAGCAAGAGGTTCAAAGGTGGAAAAGGGCAAAGTTCTCGTTTAGAGAATTATATTACTGTTAGATATTAGATGTTTAATTCAATGTTTGAACTTGATTTGTAACGTAACCTGGTATGGGACGAGTTAGCATTGAGTTTTTAGTTTTATTTAAATCTTGTAAGACTTCCCTGTAATATGGCTTTATGAGCCATTATATTGTGGGGTTATTTATTCTTATTTAATGAGAATGATGTGACATAACTTATGGTGAAAAATGAGGGTGTTACATTGTTGTTGTACTTATATTTGTAAAAGATATTTTTTTTTCTTTTGTGATATCTTTGTTGAAAAATAGAAAAAGTGTGATTTACAACCTTTACCTCTGCTAAGGTTGTCCTATAATCAGTTGTTGAACTTGTTCAACCCTTATACTTCACTTTTGTTGTAATTCCATTCTTTCATCTAAGGGGTTGTTTGGTTGGCGGAATTCAAAGGAATTTGATGAAATTGGAATGACAAATTCCTCTACCACATTCCTTGATGATGTTTGGTTCTCGGAATGAATTGGCTGGATTCCATTGAATTCCATGATTGAGGGATTTGATCATTCCTTGGTATATGTGGAGGATTTTTATTCCATTTCATTGGAAATGTAACAAAACTTATAATTTGGTTTTAGATAGACAAAATAAGCTTTGCATCCAATTTAAACAACACCACCACCCTTACTCTTACCACCCCGACCACCCTCACCACTTCCACCAGCCGAGTTACCAGCTCCGCTCTCGCCGCCACTATCTCTGCCACCAATGTTGTCTCCACCACCACCACCATCAACTAATATTATCATTCCGCCACCGCCACCCACCCACCCACCATCATCACTACCGTTGGTTTTAACCATTTGATTTAATAATAACACAAACACGATTGATTCAATACTTAGAAATATACTTGTATTTATGCCTCAAAATCCATTTCTTTGTTATCGGATACAATCTGAATCCAGATTGCTCCAAAAGTCCGGATTAGGATACAAATCTAAACATAACTTATTGGATTTGTCCTTAATATAATCCAATTTAGTACCAAATCAGTATCATGGTTCCGAACCTAAAATCATTTTAGGATCCAAATGTTTAGTCTTAGCTTATGTTTTGGAGAGAAAAATTAGAATAAGATTTCTTTTGTGAAAGTCTTATTATTATTAGTACTAGTCAAACACAAAATGACTTCAACAAAACCGAAGACAAGTTGAAAGGAGCCAAAATAGTCACCAAAGTGAATTAGATTGTCATTTGGCCAATTGAAGACCAGTACGAGATAAAGTCAAATTAACTATCAAGTTTGGATCACCAACTCTTGTCCAATTATGGGAACATGCTCAACATATCAGACTAAGTATGTTAGGACTGAAAATCAGTATTAAATTGTATCGTCTTGAAAGTTAAATATTGTCTATAATTGTAAAAGTCATCGTGTTTGACTTTTCTTAGACAGTTTTGACTTTGACTATTGTTTAGTAGTTTGACCATATAAAGAGAAGTGTCCTTTGTAATTGTAAGAGAGAGAGAGCTTATTGTAAGTTTCAATATACGTAATAGAGAGTTTGACTGAGCTTTGAATGCATTGACTTTTCCTCTCAATATTCATATGAATGTTCTTATTGTTCTTACAAGAAATATCCAGATCTGCCATGATTATGAAGCTTATTGAAGTTTGATTAGTGAATTGTGGGACACACAATTGGTATCAAAGCCGAAATGCAAGAAATCAGAAGAAAATATCAACAGATTTGAAGATCTTTGAAGATTTTATTTTCTGAATTTTTTGAGTTCTTCATGTTCTTCATTTTTTTAGAGTTTGATCCCATTTTTTTTCTTAAAATCTTGTGTTTTTGTGTTAAAAACAGGATCAAAATGCTCGTATTTGAATTGTGAATCTTTGTTATTCACAAACTTTTGTAATTTGATCATTACATATCAAGATTAAATCGTTTTTTTGTGTTTTTAATTTTGTTTGTGTTCTTGATTTTTTTTTTCAAAGTCAGTGTTTTTGATCCAATTTTTGTTAAAATTTCTTTGTGTTTTTTTTATAACTAAACCGCTCAAAGTCCCTAACATTTTAGCCCAATCTGTTTTAGGCCCAAAAATTATCAGTCCATTTTATTTTCTTTTTCATCGCTTCCTCATAGAACACAGGTGCACAACTCTTGACCGGATTGTTCACCGGTTGATTCATTGCATCAATCGGATTCGAGTCTGAGGTTAAACCGCACACAGCTTGACCGGGATATTTGAGCGGATTAATAGAAGCCTTGAGCGGTTTAAGCTAAACCGCACACCATTTCAGCGGATTCGCACAAATCATAGGTAAGTCCATCAATCTCAGGTTTAGGGTTACTTTTTGAGCGGTTTATTCATAAACCGATCACCTCTTGACCGGATAAGTGTCCGGATTTCTAAATCGCTCAATTCATCTTACCTTGTTCTTAATCGCTCATTATTTCTTGATTCAATTTGGTAAATCATTCAATACCTTGTCAAGAATCGATTCTATTTTGACTGTCTTCATCTGGTTCCTTTTATTGCTCATTTAAACCGTATCTTGCTTGAGCGGAGAGTTATCCGCACACATCTTGAACGGTTTAGTACTTAGCAATTTTGTGCATCGAAGTGTCCTGTCCGGTTTATTAAACCGCTCATCTTATTGCTCAATCTCATTGACCGCATATTCATTTGTTCAATCCATTTCACTATCTGAATTCTTAATCGCACAGATCATTCATGTGTTCTTCATCGTGACCCATTTAGGCTATTTTGAGAAGCCTTGATCGGAATTTAACATGTTCTTTGCAAGATTGATACATTCTTTGCTTATGGTCAGACTAGTAGTGGCAACACATTCACAAAGAAGAGTGAATTTGTTACTGATTATTGACCTGAGTTTAAAGCCTGTTTAAAGTACTGTTGGTCTTTGTTTGAAGCTGAAATTGACTTGACTGTAAATCCTCTCATTTGAATATGTTGGTAAACCTTGGCAATGACAGCAACAGTTGACAGCTTGTGAGGAACTACAGCAGGTTTAGGTTGTGACTTGCTTATCTGTGCTTGTTCTTTATTGCACAAACTCTACACAGATTTGTTGCTTGGTATAAGAAGGTGTCTGTTGTTCTTCAAACGTGCTTACTGTTATATCATACTAATGCCCAGACTCTGTTCATCAATTTCTGTTTATACAACAGGTTCTGTAAACTGTCTTGGTTGAATTTTCTTGCTGTTTCTTTAAGATTTTGAGGACTGAAACAGCAGCAGCTACACAGACTGCTAGCTTTTAGCAGACTTGAGTTTTGAAGATTGTTGTTATGTCATACTCATCTGCAGCTACACAGATTGTTGAGTGATTTGAGCAGGATTGACATTGAGCTTCTTGCTGTTAGGTTGTGTTTGTGAATTTGAGGACCGGAACAACAGTGAACTGTTCTAAAGCAGTTTTGAAGCAGTGTGTTGAAGTGCTTTGTGCATTTTAAACAATTGGTTTAAATTTGGTTTGAATTTGGTCTCTATCTGTTCTAAATTTCTCAAGAGTTCTATATCACTTGACATTGCTCAGATAGTGATTTGATTTTCATTAAAACGTTTGATTTCTTCCAGATTTAATACAGTCTTAACTGCAGGTTTCTTTCCCTGTAACAGTCTCAACTGCAGGTTTAAAAGCATCACAACACAGTTCTGCTAGAAATGTAGCAGAGATTTCAGTGTAGAAAATTGTTGTGTAGATTCAAAGACTGAAACTCAGACTGTTTGCTTCAAAATTAGAATCTCGAGCCTCTTGCAGCACAAGTGAATTAATGAACTGGACAGCTCTGTCAAAGTGATCAAACAAACAGCAGTTACCTGGTTGTTTTTGTTTTTGTACTGTTTATGTACTGGTCTTGTAATTCAATCACAGGGAATTGTTGATTTACAGTTTTTTAATACTAGTTGATTGTTGTAAAGTACTATAAATGGCTAAGAATAGTGTTTTAGACAGCATTGATTCTGGTTTTTGAGGTTTATTTGTGACTTGTCTGATTTAACAGCTGAGAATAGTGATTTAGGCTGTTTGTTGAGCAAAGGGTGCATCACTGTTTAAGGACTGTTTAGAGTGCAGTTTTGAAGTAGGAAGGAGTCTTAACTTTCACATTGATTTGGGCTAGAATCAGAATTTGGTCTTGGACAATTGTTTTGGACTTGGACAGTTGTTTTGGACTTGGACAGTTTTAAATTTAGGTTTCTAATTGTTCGTGTTTTTTAGTTTTTGTCTAGATTTTATTTTTGGATCATTGTATATCTGTTTTGTGTGTGTTTTAACTGTTTGAGAAATTTTTTGAATTGTTTTTTCGCGTAAATTGTTTTTCATCAGTCTAAACTGTCTTTGACTGTTTTAACAGTTTTTAACTGTTTTCAACGGTTTTGACTGTTTTTACTGATTTTTGACAGTTTCTCGTCGTTTTAATAAATTCTCAGCAGTTTTTTTTTGTTTTTTTTCTATTTTTTTAGCTTAAACTGTTCTTGTTTCTTTTATCTGATTTCACTGTATAGATCCTTTAACTGATCAATTTTTTTTAATGGCATATATTATAAAGGAGATGAAAGTGAAGATTGCTGAGCTAGAAAAGAGTATTGTGAATTATAAAATTCAGAATTATGCTAATGAGAAATGTATTGAATCTTTGAATCGGGAGCATAGAGAAAAGTTAGAAAGAGTTGAGAATGAATCCAAGTCTCAAATTGATAAACTTAAAAATTCTTTGGATGCTGTCAGAATAGAATGTCAAAAAGAGATATAAACAAGGATTAATACTAATAATGATTTGTTCTATAAATTCCAAAACGTTCAAAGTGAACTAACTGCTGAGAGGAACTCTCCAAGGAATAATTCAGAAATAAAGGATTTAACTGAGAAGTTCCATAAGTCTGAGAATGATCTGAGTGAGTTAAAGAAATTTCTGAATTTAGAGAAGGAGAAATTTCTGACAGCATAAAAGAATTTGAATGTGGAAAGAGCAGAGTTTGAGAAGGAGAAGAAGAGATTCATTGGAGTTGAAAGAAAGTTTGAAACTGAACGTGAATCTTATGAAAACAAGATTAACTCTCTTGAGTTGAATGCAAAGATGCTTCTAAAACAGATCTCGGATTTTGAACAGCTTATCATTTTGGAACGAGCCAAGAATGATAAAGAAAAGAAAGACATCTCCGAAGACTGTCAGAGTCAACTACAGAAATTGTCTGAAAGCATTGATCTAAAGCAAAAGGCTTTAGACGATGAGAAAAAGAAATTTGCTCTTGAGAAAAGAAATACTTCAAAGAAGTATACAACAATTGCCAAAGAGCTTACTGAGAAAAGGAAGTGGCTTGATATCGCTTCGGAGAATGACAAGAGCAGCTCCGATGAAGAGAAACGAGAGTTGATAAATCAGAAGAAAAAGTTTGAAATGCT
>NW_020204750.1:0-1430 GCF_001531365.2 Cynara cardunculus var. scolymus
ATACTTTTACAAGAGATGAATAACAGAGCTAACACCTTGACTTCTATTTTAAGGAATCCTACCAGAATAGAGACATGCAGAATTGAAGTTACTCCATCAATTCCAATTCTTAATATTAGGGAAGGAGATATAAAGATGTTTCTAACTTGTAAACCACTAACCTTCTCGGGAGAAAGAGATCCAATTAAAGCTATGTGTTGGGTCAAAGAGATGGAGTCTGTATTCAATACCATTCGATGTGCAGAAACATATAAAGTCAGATTTGCAGACTCTGTGTTGTAATCAAATACGTTATTTTGGTGGGAAGTAGAATCCTTAGCCAGAACAGATATTTTTCAAACTATGACATGGCTAGAGTTTGTCAACAGATTCAAGGAGCAGTTTTGCCCAAAAGCTGCCGTTAGACAAATGGAAGAAGATTTTTTAAAATTGGAACAAGGAAACATAACTGTAAGGGAATATACAGAGAAATTTATCGAATATTCAAGATTTGCAGAACATTATATTTGGGGATTGAAAACCATCAATCCGAGAATTTGTCATAGACATGAATCTGGCTAAATTTTCATTGACCATTGACGCAGCGGAAGTAACAGAAAGAAACAAGAACAGGCAAGAAGAATGGAAAAAAATAGAAAAAAGGAAATGGGAAGGTCCATCAACCGGATACAAAGGACCAAAAGTTGTAAAGCTTGGAAATAGGCCCATACAGAGATTCAATGAAAGGACTTGTCCCCGATGTCATCAAGTTCATCAGGGAGAATGCAGGATTGAGCTAAGGAAATATTATAAATGTGGTGAAACAGGTCATTTGTCGAATGTTTGCCCAACAGTAAAAAGGTGTTTTAATTGTAATTCTCTAGATCACCTCAAACCAAATTTTCCACAATTGAAAGCCCCATAGTTAACCATGGGGAGCAATACATCAACAGGCCGAGGAAGACCGAATATGGGCAGAGGAGCAATGGGTGGGGCGCGGGGTCGATCTTTTCAAATGACCAAACATGAGCAGAAACTACACCCAATGTAGTTACAGGTACATTTTTTGTGAACTCCTTACATGCTAAAGTGTTATTTGACTCGGGTGCAAACTTCTCGTTTGTATCCCCATCATTTGCCTTATGTGCTCGAATGAATTCTGTGCCACTTGACGATAAGTTAGTAGTTGATACTGCTAATGGTCAAGTATCTGTGAGTTACGTATTTAAAAACTGCACTATCATGATTGAAGATTGTGAACTACCCATCCGATTGTTTCTCATACCTATGAAGGAATTTGATGTGGTAGTATGAATGGATTGGTTGGCAAAAAATAAGGCTAGCATCGTTTCCAATGAAAATATGATTAGAATTATGTTACCTGACAGGACAGTCGTAATTTATGGTGATCATCAGGATCATCGTACCAGTTTGCTATCTGTGATGAAAGC
>NW_020204750.1:3085-4239 GCF_001531365.2 Cynara cardunculus var. scolymus
GGGAAGGAATATTATGTTTCCAAGGTCGGATATGGGTACCAAATTTTGGGAATACACGAGAAACCATCCTAAATGAAAGCCACAAGTCCCGTTATTCCATCCACCCAGGTACCAACAAGATGTATAAGGATAAGAAGGCATTTTATTGGTGGCCAGGTCTCAAGAAAGACATCACAAGATATATAGAACGATGCTTAACTTGTTTGCAGGTTAAAATAGAGCATCAAAGACCCTATGGGTAACTACAATCATTGGAAATACCGATCTGGAAATGGGATCATATTACGATGGACTTTATCATGAAATTACCCCGAACTCCAAAAGCTTATGATGCAATATGGGTAAAAGTGGACCGTCTATCAAAGTCTGCACATTTCATACCAATGAAAGAGACTTATTCGTTGGAAGGATTGGCTCAAATCAATATCAAAGAAATTGTGACTAGACATGGAGTTCCATTATCCATCATATCTAATAGAGACAGTCGCTTTACTTCAAAGTTCTGGGAAAGTCTACAAAAAGCTTTGGGATCACAAATCAGATTAAGTACGGCTTATCACCCACAAACAGACGGACAAAGTGAAAGAACCATCCAAACTCTCGAAGATATGTTGAGATCTTGTGTCATCGACTTCGGGGGATCATGGGAAGAACATTTGTCGTTGATAGAATTTTCCTACAATAATAGTTATCACTCCAGCATCCAAGCGGCACCTTATGAAGTCCTATATGGAAGAAAATGTCGAACGCCGTTGTATTGGAATGATTTATGTTAGGACCAAATAACTCTATTTCTTGGTAAAGATTACTTACTTGAAAGATTGGTTTGACAGATATAGTGCAGCGGAAAAGATAATAAATCAAACAAGTAGAAATCGATAAGARCACGATGAAGAMGAATGATGAACACAGGAGAAAGCTTCAAAGGATTTTCAATTAGATGAAAATATTGACAATTACAATTCTGGAAGCCCACTGAATTACAAAGGCCTACGCTGCTATTTATAAAAGCAAGTAACCGTTTTCTGACACGACCTAAAGTAAATTAATCTAAGTCGTTCGATCAAAACAAATTACAGATAAGAACATGTGATAAGCACGCAGCTAATAAACCTAAGTAAAATAGCTTAAAGATAATCTACCCAGAAGACATT
>NW_020204750.1:5301-7019 GCF_001531365.2 Cynara cardunculus var. scolymus
TGGCCTGCTGTAAGGAGGAGTGATCTTCAGATTCTTCTGTGCTAGTCGCATGGCCAACTCAAAATCCTTCTGGTTGTAGTACATCACTTGCACGCGCATAACTTCAATTAGCCTTCTGAGGGGAACTTGGTATGTTGACCTCCTCCCCATGTAGATATTAAGGATTTTGTGCATATAAATGAGATCATACACACAGAGGTTATGCATATCAGCGTCAGAGAACGTATAGATGTTCCCGTGTTCTCTCTTTATAATGTATTGAGAGTAGAGCATATCCTTCTTCAATAAAGTTCTTGGAGAAATTGACACCAAATATTTGATCATGTGGCGCGAGAAGACCTGCTCACAAGGCGTTGTAAGTCTGGTTAATCAGAATTTGGCTGCGGCAGAGGGAATCCCAGTGAGTTCTGGGTCGTAGGGTGGCTCTGTATCTGTCACAGAGTATCTCCATATAAGAATTTCCTATGGGGTAGTAACGGGCTCTGTGCGAACGTTAAGCGTAGGAATCTTGCTCATAGACTCCAAAATCTCAGAGACCCGTCCCCCTTGTGTAGACTCTGGCATCTTCTTTTCTTCTTCTTCCTCCAGGATAGGCCTCTAGGTTGATCCCTCTGCAAGGATGGGCTTAACGGTTCCTTGCAGAGCATCRAACGTACCCGTGAACGTTGTTTGTTGGACTTGTGGGATTGCAGAAGATGTGGCCTCACCTTCTCTGATATGCATAGGCGCTTTGCCCCTTTTCGCCTGAGCCTCTGCCTTGGATTCCTTTAGGACTCTGAGGAGTTCGGGTTCATCAACATATTTTTCTTCATTGATTGGTGCAGAGGATTCTGAGCTTGAAGATGAACCCTTCTTTGACGACTCTACAGCTACGGCCTTTCCCTTGCCTGTAGGCTCTRCAGCCTTTTTCTTTCCTTTATCAGTAGCTGTAGGCTCTCTAATCTTTACACCCTTGGCAGGTGCTCTAGCGGCTGGTTTCTTCTGTTGTGGGGCCTTAGCCTTTTTCTTCTCCTCCTTTTTCTCCCCCTCATGACGATCACCATCATGCCTGTGATCGTCATGGCACTGGATGGCATCAGCCTTGCATGAAGTTAGGGGAGCCCTCCTCAGATGATGCAGGATTCTGGTGGCTGCTTTGTACATCATCTCTGTCACCTTCTCGGCACCCGCAGAGGCATTCATTACATCAAGTTTTGTTGCCCATTTGAGTTTAGAGACGGTGCTTAGGACTTTTGCACGAAAGAGTTCACCTTCTTTGACAAGCTTGGATGTACAGTCTCTGATTAAATCATTGGAGGTGAGGATCTCCATTTTAAGAGCTCCAAGATGGCCGGTCACAGAATCCCCTAGGGCATCCACCATAGCGTCCAGTTCTCTGCAAGTTGCCAAGTGGTTAATGTTTGCCCTCGAGGTTGACGAGTCGATTCCATATGAGACGGCGGAGGAGAACATTTGCTTGATTTCGTCTCTGAACGATGAGTAGTCTGTGTAGCCTGCAAAGACAAAATCAGCTGTAAAATTGGCTGCCAATTCTGTGAGCTCGTCCTTAAGCGTTTTGATGGAGGAGGGGTTGAGGGACATTGCTTGAAAGGCCTCTGTCARATCGTCCTTCTTGATGACAGAGCTCTGAAGGGTTGCCAATGTATTCTTCAATTTTGTATTGGTGGCGGATACCTCCTTTAGAGCCTCTGTAAGCGGTGTAAGATCCTGAGGTTGTG
>NW_020204750.1:7699-10054 GCF_001531365.2 Cynara cardunculus var. scolymus
CCCCAACTGAGATGGATCGATTGGTGCTCTGAACTCCTTCTGGATATTCGACAGAACATCCTGAATTTGTTCTGTTGGGGAGACGTCTTGGACTTTCTTGCGCAACCATCTGCGCTTGGGAGCTTCTGTAGCCTCTGCGGGGCTTTCTACTGCAATTGCCTCTGTGACCACAGGTTCTGTGATCACAGGCTCTGTTGGTTCAGCGTTCTTCGTTTTTCTTTTCTTTGGCTTAGGCAGAGGTACAGTTGGGCCCTCTTCTTCTGCGGGCCTCTTTTTCGCCTTCAACTTCTTCACACAAGAGTCCATACCCTTCTGTCTCTTGGTCTTCTTGCGTGGAGGTGATGGGATTCTAGTGGGATGCTCACTYMCCTCMCCAGCCACTACTGGCTCCTCCTGTCGTCCCTCTACTCTCATTTTTTCAATCTCAACACCTATGGGGACTCCTATTCATGGCGGGGTTACAAGAACCGGTTCTGGTCGCCTGTGCGCACGTCTATAGTTTTTTTCTATCCTGGTGACTCAAGTACCTGAGCATGACCTTTGACAATGGTCTTGGGCTTCTGTAGCCATGCTCGTGCTCTGTTGGTTTGAAATCCTTGAAGGGATAAAGCTTGGCGTTCGGCTCCATAGAGGGCAATCTTTCTGCCAGAAGGTCTCCAAAGGCAAGACCAAGGAATCGTTGAAGGATCAAGTTTGGCTGGTTCATGTCCTCCTTGGCCTTCTTCTGGGCCTGAACCTTCGTCTTCTCTCCTCTCTGACTAGCGCATTTTTTCTTGATGAGCCCAATCATGTCCTCGAAGATGAGTTGGGCGTAGTCCAGAGGGAGGTTGAAGTAAATCCCGTAGAGGATGGACAACATAGTGTGGGATGTTTGATCGTGGCTACCTACCTTCCCTGTGAGGCAGCAATTGATGATGGAGAATAGAGTGTTCCACATAGGAGGTAGGCACTTATGCCTGAACTGTGTCCTCTTGTTGATGGGGGTCGCATACGAATGGAATTCCAGGAATTTGATTAATTCCTCGTCTGTTGGAGTGGCGGCAAAGGCATTTAGGTTTAGTTCTTGGAGAGTGGGTAAATGGAGAGCAGTACGTAGAGATTCGACATTAAGTTCCAAAGGTACGAGTGATTTGTTCATAGGATGAGAGGCGTAACCAACAATGGTTAGCCCGGTGTTATCCAGGGTTGTTAGGTAAGCACTTAAAAGAAATTTGGTAATGTACGTTTCAGGTGTGGGTCGAGTGGCAGTCAAAGCATAGAACAGTGGATTGTTTCTTAAGATTTCCATTAAGGTAAAGGTATTTTCAGGGAAACCATAGGGGACGAAGTAATAGTTGTTGGGTTTTTTAACCAGAACGATCTTTTCATATTTGTTCTGGACGAAAGAAAGGGCATGAGAGGTTAGGGCTTGAGCCTGAGTTACCTCATTGTCGCTGGAGATGTTTGCGGATTGAGCGGATGCACTGGAAGAAGACATTGTTGCAGGAGGCTTGAGAGTTGCAGGTTTGCAGGTTGCAGGTTCGAATGAGAGTATATGGAAGATTTGAGAGCGTAAGGTTTAATTTGGGGGGGAAGAAGAGTATTTATAGGTAAGGATTTTAAAAATCGAACCGTCCACAGTACGAAAAGTCGTGTAATAAGTGGTTTTGGGTGAAACGGTTCAAAAAAGTTATGACACGCCGTATTGGGAAGACGCAAGATTGATGACGTACGCTCCCGTTTTCTGACACGCGCGTGTGAGTTCTTACCCTTATCCACAGAACCACGCGCACCATATCAATAGACAAGAATTATTGAGAGTTCTGTCAAAGGCCTAAGGGTTACAGAGCCTCTGTGATATGTGTCGGGTCTTCTTATAAGTGTTACACCTTTATACCTAAACGGTTTTATAAAAAATCCACCGAGAGATCAGTATTTGCTCAGCTCAACTCACAGAGCCTCTGTTAGAAGCACCAGAGGTTCTGATGAGATGACCTCTGAAAAGAAGATACTTTAAACGATTTTGTACCTTCTGTGGTTTTAAGTTTTGAAAAAAACAAACTCCCCCTCTGAGCCAGCTTCCTTGGCTCCCCCTTGAATTAAACCATTTTAAAATCCTTAAGAAGCGCCACAAAAGATCCGTTCAAAGAGCCTCTTTAAACAGTCACAGAGGTTCTGTGAACTAAAACATTTTATTCTTCTAGAGGTTTTGTCTTTTAAAACACAAACTCCCCCTTGAACCATGCAAGCCTTTGCGTGATTAAACCTGTCGACTAAAGAATCAAGCGAAAGATTATTCAGGAAATTTAAAATCTTTAAAAAAAATATTTTGAGGAGAAAACTATATACATAAACAATAGAGAATTAAGACCACCA
>NW_020204751.1:0-1703 GCF_001531365.2 Cynara cardunculus var. scolymus
CTAGGCATGAGGTACCTGTTTCCATTCTATCGGATAGGGACAGCCGATTTACGTCAAGGTTTTGGCAGTCGCTTCAGTAAGGGATGGGAACTCGTCTAGACCTAAGCACTTCGTATCACCCCCAGACTGATGGGTAAACCGAAAGAACTATCCAGACCCTGGAAGATATGTTGTGCGCCTGTGTTATAGATTTTGGTGGAAGTTGGGACACGCATCCTCCGTTAGTGGAATTTTCCTACAACAACAGCTACCATACCAGCATCCAGTGTGCGCCTTATGAAGCTTTGTATGGGCGCAAGTGCAGATCCCCATTGTGTTGGTCAGAAATTGGCGATAGGCAATTAACTGGACCTGACGTTATCCGAGAAACTATCGATAAGATTATGGTAATCAGAAATCGACTCAGGGCTGCAAGGGATCGTCAGAAAAGTTATGCCGACAATCGGAGGAGACCATTGGAGTTCCAAAAAGGTGATAAAGTTTTTCTAAAGGTTTCACCGTGGAAATGAGTGATGCGTTTTGGAAAGAGAGGCAAGTTGGGTCCTCGTTATATTGGTCCCTTCGAAATAGCAGAAAGGATTGGGCCAGTGGCATACAAGCTAAATTTGCTCTCGAAATTAAGCGTTATCCATAATACATTCCATGTATCGAATCTTAAAAGATGCTTATTAGATGAAACTCAAGTGATACCACTGGAAGACGTGCAAGTTAACGACCAACTGCATTTTGTGGAAAAACCCCTAGAAATCATGGATAGAGAAGTTAAACAGTTGAGGCATAACATGATCCCTATAGTAAAAGTTCACTGGAACTCCAAGCATGGACCGGAGTATACATGGGAAAGGGAGGACTTCATGAAAAGCATGTATCCCCACTTGTTCTCAAAGCTAACCATGATTTGAATCTTGACGATTAAGTTTTGGGACGAAATTTTTCTGGCTTGGGGAGACTGTGACAATTCTGCATTTTTGGGATTTCAGGTTAGTACCTTATTTTAGGATCTTTATTGAAAACTAAGCCTTTCTAGAATTTAGCCTCGATGATCTGAGATCATCTTGCTTATCTCCCAAGAGTAGTTTGTTAGATCTGTTTCGGCGGGTAGCTAACCAAGTTAGTTTATGCAATGCCAAATAGTCTTGAAATGTTCCATAAAAATAAAGTTGATATTCAAGTCCAATCCTTTTATATTAAGCTGCCAATTAATTTTAAAAGAGTGGAGTTTTAAAATCTTTTGTCAAATTGTTTTGTTTATTTAAAATTATTGGGGTCTAGTATCTAGAAAATAAAAGCATTTTGGGCTTGGGCCTTTAACGGCCAGCTCATTCCTTCTCTAGAAGCCCCATATAAATACCCCCTTTCCTTTTGAAAATTCTTCATTCTCCAAAAACTTCAGCTATTCCGTTCTCTCTCTCTCTCTCTCTCTCTAACTCCATCACTTTCCAACCGATTCTAATCCTCCTTGCAAAACTCAAGACTTTTGCTGTTCTTGAGACTCATTCGTATCAACTTGTCAAGAAAAGGTATGTTTTAAAGTTGTCCTATTTTCTTTTAGATATCTGAAAGTCTTTCTCCTTCTCTACTTAATTCTTTAAGTAAAATTTTGGGATTTGAAGAGGAGAGATTATTCATCCTAGACCTGCATATGTCTTCGTTGGGATAATAATCTATGACCCATGTTCTTTAATCTCTAAGAAAGAAGGAGA
>NW_020204751.1:3071-4860 GCF_001531365.2 Cynara cardunculus var. scolymus
TGGTGTTATTTATAAACTGTTGCTATGACTCGCTTGCCTGTTACATCTCGTGTTTCCGCTTTAGCGGGGTGTGACACAACTGTTCATCAGAGACGAAGTCTTCGAAACCAGTAGATCCAGGACCAGGCAGACGAAGAATTCTTCTTAATCGTTTCAATGTCAGGCGACTGACATATTCGTCTACTTCTCCTTGGAAATAGATAGTGTTTCCGCCCTTTTCTAGAGTAAGCGTACCCCAAAATTGTTGTAGATACACCATCGGAACAGGTGTATTGGCAGATAAAGAATATGCTATTGGGTGGCCTTTCAGAATTTCTGGTATAATAGGTTATTCGGCTGGCATCACAAAAGAGAATGTATGGTTGTTTGGCTTTATGTCTAGGTATTTATTTGAGGGAAAAGAGTTTCTGAAGGAATGGGTTGGTTTGGCGGGTGAATTGGAATATTATTAGATTTGACAGAAGGAACGTGAGATTCCTCGTCATTTTGATGTCGTTGATCCGCCATTAACCTGTAAAAATTCTAAAATATTAGTACCCATTTTATTCAAGAAATTTGATTTAAAAAAAATAAAACACAACAAAAAATAACAAAAACAAAAAAAATAAAAAAAGATCTCTAAAAAAAATTAAAGCTAGGATAAGAAAAAGAAAAAAAAACATAAAAACACAAACTAAAAAAATCACTAATCCTAACAAAAAAACACTTAGGCTAAAACACTTAGAAAAAAAATAAAACATATTGACCGGATTAGAAGTCCGGATAACATACAAATCAAACTAACACTTAGAAAAAAAAAAGTTTGTGACCGGATTACATATCCGGACAACAAAGAAAAACATACAAAAAAAATTACTAAGTCTAAAACGAAAAGAACTAAATCGGACAATCATGAACCGGATTAAGGTTGATCGGAGTAAACTCCGATCACCTTGTCCGGTGAGATATCCGTTCAAAACAAAAACAGAGACTAAACATTCAAACACACTAAAAAAATTCAAAATACACACTAAAAAGATCAAAATACACACTAAAATATACACAAACAAACAAAGATAAAACTGATTTTATTAATATTTATCCTTTTATGATTCATTTTAAGATTCGATACGAAGAAAAACACAGATTAAGTCCAATCTGTTCGAATGTCCAATATGAATCCAATACGATCAAGGAATATGTATAAAAGAATCAAATGATGTAAACCTTGATTAGCAAAATGATGGAATAATAGAAGAAAGTAATAGTCTTGAGCGATAAACCAGAGAGTTGAGCGGAGAAGACAATGAATAGTAAATGAGGATAAAAAGTAAAAAGTAAAAATGAGTCGAATATTTATAGTCAAAGTAAAAAAACGTTCAGATTATTAAATCGCTCGAAGCTTATCCAGATTAGAATAAATCGGTCAAGAGGTGTCCGATTTATGGATTGAAAAATATCTAAGTGTTAATCCGGACAATAAATCGCTCAAGGCATGTACGATTTAGAAGAACACCGGTCAAGACTTGTCCGGTTTAAGGATAAATCGCTCAATGGTCAATCGAATTAGAAATAAATCGCTCAATGAAGAAAGATAATGCGCTCAAGTTAAGAATTAAACCGCTCAAAAATTGAACGATTTAAAGACTTGGAAAAAATTACTCAACAAACGATTTAAGAAATTGAACAAATGAATTCAATGATTTAGTAATCCGCTCAATCCCTTTGCAAAGCATATCTAATCTTATCCGGATAAGAGTTTATCATATAGCCTTTTGTCCGGATGTCTAAATCGGACAATAAATCGCTC
>NW_020204751.1:6770-9680 GCF_001531365.2 Cynara cardunculus var. scolymus
GTTCAGGTGAAGGTTCAATATTAGGAACTAGGATAGGTTGAATATCTGATTGAGGTGGATTATTATCAACTGGTTCAATCAACACCTCTTGCACTTTAGAAGTTTCACCCTTTTCACACTGAACGGGATTGTTTGGATTCTTCATTTCTATTTCTTCATCGACTTCTTCTGCTTCCTCTTCTGTTTCCTCTTCTGTTTCAGTTACAGGCACATTAGGAGATGGACCCGATAACTGTTGTTTAGTTGAATTTTCCCTGATCAATATTATAAAAATATTCTTCATAAAAGTGTTCAAATAAGAAATCTAAATCAGCTTTATCAGCAATGTCCGTGCCACTTCCACCAACGTTCTGTTCTTACGTTCAACAACACCATTCTTTTGTGGTGTCCGGGCTGCCGAAAATGTATGWGAAATACCAATGGATTCGAGATATGAAYCGARTGTTTTGTTCTTGAATTCAGTTCCATTGTCTATTCTGATTTTCTGAACTTGAAGTTGCAGATTATTTTGAACTGTCTTCAAGAAAGAAATAATTGTCTCAGCACACGTGTGCAACAACTTCTGTTTCTTCCTGTTGGTTTTGAGTAAGAGCTTTAATGTTGTGTTCAAGTTTCTCCTTAGTTTACTTATCTTGTAATAGTGTAGCTTTACTATTTTCCATAGTATAAATAGTATTTTCATTGTAATTGTCATTACCAAGTAATTAACAGATTGTAATCAAGATTTGAGCTGTAATTTTCTCTCTCTCAATCAAACCAACCTTTGATGATATTCTCTCTACTATTATATTCTTCTTGATTCTTGAAGATCTTATCATGTTTGTATGAATATTGGACTTCACAATTGGTATCAAAAGCAGACTGCAACAGTTTTGATTAGAGAATTAAACAATTTTTGCACATTTTTGCACGAATTTTTGAAGATTGATCGATCTGGGTCTATGATGTTCATCACTGTTCTTGAGTGTTATTCGTCCGGATTGGGTTTTTGAGCCTAAATTGGTTATTTTGTGCGTGTTATTTGAAAAGATTTACATCGCTAGATTCGTTTTTGTATTTCGAACAATCTTGATTCACACTATTTTTTATTTTAAGCAAGTTTTAAACCTGTCTTAGTCGAATTTTGAGTTTTCACATTCTGGAAAATATTCTTCAAAAGTCATATTTTTCATGTTTTGATCCAAAATTTTGGTAAAAAGTGTGAAATTTTGTGTTTTTGGTTGAATATTAGTCCGCTTAAGACTTGTGTGATTTAGGGTGTTATCCGCTTAATACTTGTGTGATTTAACATCCGTGTGTTTTGAGTTGTTTGTTATAGGTTAATCCGGTTAACACTTGTGCTGATAATCAAGCGATTTAGCCAATCTGTCTAGTAAATCATTGATAACTTGAACAGATTATTAAGCGATGTAAACAATCCGGCTGGTAAGTCATTGGTAACCTGAACAGATTAGTGGGCGATTTACACAATCCGACTGGTAAGTCGTTTAAGTGTTGTGCGATTTGGTAAGCGATTTAGAGAATCCGCTTGGTAAGACTTGTACTTAGTGCATTTGTCTATTTGAGCGATTTATATTTTTTATCATACATTCTTTGGTGATTGAACGGATATTGACTTTTGATCGATTTAATTCTTTGACTTTTGATCGATTTGTATTAGAAGGACTTATACGTACTTTGACTTATTGACTTGGTTGACCATGACTTGTTGACTTTTTACGTCCGATTTTCATTTTGGAATTTTGACTAAGTGTTGAAAACATCCGATTTGAGAATTTTAATTCAAATTGATTTTTGTGCCTTATCCGTATTACATTTTGCTTAATCCGCCTGAATTTTGCATAATTGTTTAAATTTGGTTAAATGTTGTGTGCGATTTAGAATTGCTTGTTGTCCGGACTTCTAATCCGGATAACTTGATTGAAAAAGTCTATCTTTGTTGTCCGGAGTTTCAATCCGGATAAGCTTGACCAGATTCCTAATTTGGATAAGTATATGTGCTAAATTTTTCTAAGTGCTGAATGTGTGCAAAGTTTTTGTTTAGAGTTTATCAGATATATTTTTGTAAACTGATCCTTTATTCAAACTTTGAACTGCAGTCGATCCTATTTCATACAAATTGATACTATGAGTTCACGAGAAGCAATGGCTATTGATACTGATACCAAGCCACCTATTCTGTTTTGTGGTGATTATAATCAGTGGAGAGATAGATTTCTGAACTTTGTTGAGAGAATGAAAGAAGGAGATCTGATTATGAAATCTTTAATGGAAGGTCCTGCTGAATTCTTCCTAGAGATAGATGCTGATGTAGTAGAAGGCATACCTGTTTAGAAAGTACCCAAACTAAAGCATCAATATTCATCTGAATAAAAAGAGAGAGCCCATGTTGATGTGCTTTGCAAGTCTTATATCATGCAAGCATTGACTAATGATATTTACACTAGTATTGACAGTCATAAATCATCAGGTCACAGCATGTGGATTCAAATTGAAAAGATGATGATAGGTTCAAAAGTGGGAACTCAGCTGAAGATTACTAATTGTATTTCAGCTTATAAAGAGTTCAAGGCTAAATAAGGTGAAAGTCTTGATGATGTCTATAATACGCTTGCCAGACTGCTTAATGAGCTAACAAAGAATGGAATTTCTAAAACTACAATATAGATAAATGTTAAGTTTCTTAACAATCTCCAGTCATAGTGGAAACCATTTGCAAATCATATCAGGTTCAATAAACAATTATCTGATATCGATTTTCATGAAATCTATGAAACTCTGAAACAAAATGAGCAAGATGTTTTGGAAATCCGAAATGCAAAGAAGAAAGAAAAAGAAGTTGCTGATCCTTTGGCTCTTGTATCTGAGAGAAAGGAGAAGAAATTAAAAAGCAGATCTGGAAAGCAAGTC
>NW_020204752.1:0-2007 GCF_001531365.2 Cynara cardunculus var. scolymus
ATTGGCCTCTGGGATGACCCCTCTGCAAGGATGGGTTTGACGGTTCCTTGCAGAGCGTCAAACGTACCCGTGGACGTTTCTTGGACTGGTGGGAGTTGTGATGAAGGGCCTTCTCCTACTTTGCGAGGGATTGGGCCTCTGCCCTTCTTGGCTTGAGCCTCTGCCAGGGAGGCCTTTAAAGCTACGAGGAGTGCTGGGTCGTCTCTGTAATCTTCTTCGTTTATTGGCTCTGGAGTCTCTGTACTAGACGACGACCCCTTCTGTGGTGACTCTACAACTTTGCCTTTACCTTTGCCTTTAGGCTCTGGTGCCTTTTCCTTGCCTTTTGAGAACAAGGCAGCTGTAGAGTCCATGATCTTGATGCCTCTGGCAGGAGTCTTCTTTGGCTCTGGCTTCTTCTCAGCCTTCTTCTCCCCCTCATGACGATCACGATCACCACCTTCTTGATCGTCATGGTTTGTTTTGGCTTCTGCCTTGCATGTATCCAGGGGAGCCTTCTCCAACCTCTGCAAAATTTTGATGGCCGCCTTCTTCATCTTCTTTATTGCCTCATTTGCAAGCTCAGAGGCGTGATTGATGTCTATCTCTGTTGACCACTTCAGTTTGGAGACGTTTCTGTAGATCTCGCTTCTGAGGAGGTCACCCTCTTTCATGAGTTGTGATGTGCAGTCTCTGATCGCTGTATTGGAGGCACGGGCCTCTTTGAGAAGACAGTCTGTATGCTTGCACACAAGATTACCCAGAGCTTCAACCATRGCATCAATCTCTCTGCGGGTAGCAAGGTGATTGATGTTGGCCCTTGAGGACTTGGTATCAATACCGTATGTTACCGCAGAGGAGAACATCTGCTTGATTTCGTGTTTGAGAGAGGAGTAATCCGTGTAGCCCGCAGAGATGAAGTCGGTAGAGAATTGGGCAGCCATCTCTGAAAGTTCTATCTTCAAGGTCTTGATGGAGGAGGGGTTGAGGCTTAGAGCTTTGAATGCCTCTGTGAGATCCTCCTTCTGTAGGACAGAGCTCTGAAGAGTTGAAAGAGTAGACTTGACTTCTGTTGTGGTTGAGCTCAACTCCTTCAGAGCCTCGGTTATCGGTGAGAGGTCTTCTGCTATCGATTGGGAGATAAACAAGCTTTTCAACTCGTCTATCTTATTGAATATCTCTGTGGCAAAGGTTTTAAGCTCCCCCTTTGTCACATACATATCCTAGGAACCAAAACCACCAACACATGGTGATTTAGTAGCCTCAGACCGTGAGGCGCCCTCAGCGACTGGTATTGCGTAGTCTGCTCGGGGACTTCCACCAGATCCTCGAACATCTCCCACATGAGAGCCTACTGGTGTTCTGTAGATTTCATGCCTTGTAGGTTAAGGACCTAGCATGGCAGAGTGATCTAGTAGGGACAGAGGGCGTTCTAGACCCTCTGTCTCTGTGTGCCTCACTTGTGCCTCTGAAGCACGTTTTGGGTGGTCACTCTTGTGTGAAGAAGCAACGAATGCTTCTTTGGGATGTATCGAGTCCTTGGGCGAAGGGACTCTTGTATTAAAACCTTCAGCCTTTTGAGAGGATGGATGAGTATTTTGTGGTTGCCCGGCTGTGCGATCCATAAAGGACAAAAGAGTGTCCTCTACGTGGGTAGGCTGGTTAGGGTTCGGCATGTGTGTGCCTTGTTCAATAGGGGATCCCTCTAGAACAGGGCCCCTAGAAATGTGGGATGCACATGGAGGTGGGCTAGGTTGTGTGCCTTCGGCATCTTTTTCACCCTCACTTATTTCTTCTTCTACTTCTTCATCGTCTAAGACGACTTCTGTCCCCAACTTTGATATGTCGATTGGCGCTCTGAACTCCTTTTGGATATTGACGAGAACATCTTCTATTTGTTCTGTTAGGGAAACTTTGAGAACAACTTTGCGCAACCTTCTGCGCTTTTGAGTAGTGGCCTCTGTCGGGCTCTCTTGTGCTGCGGCCTCTGTGATCACAGGCTCTGTGACCACAGGCTCTGTTGGTTGA
>NW_020204752.1:2722-4601 GCF_001531365.2 Cynara cardunculus var. scolymus
ATCAATTCCTCATCATTAGGTGTCGCAGCATAGGAATTCAAGTGAAGATCCTCCAAGGTGGGCAAATGCAGGGCAGTTCTCAATATGTCCACATTTAGTTCTAATGGAACCAGGGATTTATTAACAGGATGTGAGGCATATCCAACAATGGTTAACCCAAAATTATCAAGGGTTGTGATATAGGAACTGAGGATAAATTGGGTTAAATAGGTTTCAGGGGTAGACTTGGTAGCAGATAGGGCAAAGTAGAGTGGGTGGTTCCTTAGGATTTCAAGTAGAGGAAAGGTGAATTCGGGAAAAAAAGTAGTGGAAGGGATGAAGTAGTAGTTATTCGGCTTCTTGACGAGAACGACTTTCTCGTATTTGTTYTGGACGAACGACAGTGCGTGGGATGTGAGAGCTTGAACTTGAGTCACTTCGTTGTCACTAGAAACATTCACAGATTGGGCGGAAGCAGATGAAGAAGACATGGTAGCAGGTTGCAGGTTTGCTTTGAGAAAACACAAATTGCAGGTTCGCTGGAGTATTTGTGAGTGGTAAAGGTTTTTGATTTGGGGGAAAGAGGTATTTATAAGGAGGGATTTAAACTGAACTGTTTTATTGATGAAAGGCTGTAATGAGTGGTTTTGGGTTGAAATGGCTCAAAAAGGTATGACATGCTGTGTTGGGAAGATGCACGATTGACGACGTGCGCCCCCTTTTCTGACACGCACGTGTAGGTTCTAACCCTTATCCACAAAACCACGCGCACCATATCAATAGACAAGAACTATTAAGAGAGTTCTGTCAGAGGCCTAAGGGTAACAGAGCCTCTGTGATATGTGTCGGGTCTTCTTATAATGTTACACCTTTTATTACCCAAACGGTTTTGAAAATCCACAGAGAGATGAGTACTTGCTCAGCTCAAACTCACAGAGCCTCTGTTAGAAACGCCAGAGGTTTTGATGAGTTAACCTTTGAGAACAAGATACTTCAAAAGTTTTGGCACCTTCTGTGGTTTGATTTTCAATTAAAACACTCCCCCTCTGAGCCAGCTTCCTTGGCTCCCCTAGAACAAAAAAAAATTAAAATCCTAAGAAGAAGTGTCTACAGAAGATCCGTTCAAAGAGCCTCTGTAAGCGATCACAGAGGTTCTGTGAAAAGACTTCTGCAATTGAAAACATTTTTCTTCTTCAAAAGGTTTTATCATTTTAAGAGCACAAACTCCCCCTTGAACCTTGCAAGCTCCTGCTAGGTTATACCTGTTGAACTAAGAAAGCAAGTGACAAAATTATTCAATAAATGAAATGCTATATACAAAAATGGAATTTAAAAAAAAACTATATACAGAAATGAATAAAGAATTAAAACAAACATACAACAACAACAACAACAGAAGCACCTTCTTTCTTATAGTTTGTCGACAGAAGCTCTGTGGTGCCAACTGCTGCTTCTGCATTTAGACAACGCTTGATTTGGGTACCCACTTCCAATTGGGTCCCTTAAAATTAGCTTGTTTGTAGTATGCCATGGCATCTTTTGATTTGGTCTTACTTTTCATAGAAGAAGAAATGCCAACTTGTCACCCCAGATCCACGGTTCTGAGGGTGAGAGACCAGACAGGAAAAATGGTGAATATGACTAGACAGAGCATGCATGAGATTGAAACAGTTACAAAAGGAAACATTATAAGAAGCCTTTTTGAATTTTTCTTTAAAATCATCAAAGAGGGGTACATAATTTTTATTTTTAGATCCCCTCTTCGGTTTTCTAGCTTTTACAGAGACATAAGCATTATTAGTCAGAGGCCATTTTGTTATTTGTTGCCAAGTATAAGTCGGTCTTTGAGTTGCAGAGGATGAGCATTGAGAATTACTTTGTTTTCGAATTTCTTTCTTTC
>NW_020204752.1:7586-10085 GCF_001531365.2 Cynara cardunculus var. scolymus
TGAGAACTAATAGATTGTGTGGTATGCCCGGATTTTAGAAGTTTGGAACATGATTCTTGTGTTCTTTTAATCCTGACACAACTCTCGTCAATTCTTCTAGCTCACAACAACTACCCCTCTCTTTTTCATTTTAAACACTGCACACAAAACCCATTTTGAGTTTAAGCTCACTTAGATATGGTTGTCCTCTTAGGTAGGTCTATCGATTCTGACATTCCATAGAGGTATTTCTGTTAAGCACTCAGTCCCTCCTAAATTTAGCAATATTCACAGTTGATCACAAACAGTTGATAAAAAAAATATCATTGCAAATAAGCACACTGATCAGATAAAAATTATTTATCAAGAAATTTGGCTTTAAGCACAATTAATGAAGGAATGATGCGACAACGATCAGATTATTCGGTATGCGAGAGAAATGAATGAAGATCTGWAAGAACAAGTTTACAGATTCTGATATTCAAAGAATTAATGAATGTGAATCAATAAAAAAAATATCATAAAACAATCTTTGAATACAAACAAGTGTTTTATCACCGAAAATGATATTAGTTTAAGAGACATGATAATAACAATATCAAGAATAGCTTAAACAAGTATTGGAGTTATCATCGATGAGAAGTTACGCAAGTAAAATCTCAGGAAATACCTGTTCAAAAAATGTACTCCTTTTCTCAAAAACAAATCATTTTTTGAAAACATTTATTGAACTTTCTAGAGACTCCCCCTAGAAAGTAGATTTAAGAAATATTTCGATTCAGCTAAAAAAATTTAAAATAAATAAAGGAAACATTTTTAGCAAGGGTCTTAAACTGAGTGTTTAGAAACCACACTCGGTAAAGCACAGGTCCTGAACTGAATTGTTCAAAAGCCTTAGTTTGAACAGTGTACAACTCCCCCTGAATTTGTGCATCATCTGTATGAATGTATGATCAGTGCAGTAATGACGCACCTGCAAAATCAGATCAAATAGATTTTGGCACCCAAACGAACTTGGGTTCTTCTTTGTTAGTATTAGGTTGTGGGATGTTATAACTTCCAAACCATCTATTTCTATTAAATGTTTTCTTTTTAGCACTCTTAACAGGATGATCAGATACAAAATATGATCCATACCAGTTATTGTAATCATACATTTTCTTACCTTTCCAATCCTTCTGATATTTGTTGTATGTACTCCATCTGTTTTATTTCTTCTTATTCACAAAATTTGTTGTTTTGCATATGGAGCACATGATTCTCCTTTTTCACTTGGGATTCGAGGGACTGCCTCACTCGTCTTACCAGCCTCTGCAGGCGTCTCCATACGTCCCTCAGCCCTCATTTTTTCGATTCGCTCTCCTAGGGGGATTCCTATTCGTGGTGGGGTCTCAGGGACCGGTTCTGGTCGCCTGAATCCACGTCTATAGGCCTTTCTATCTCCGTGGCTAAGAAACCTGAGCATGGCTCTTTATAAAGGTCTAGGGCTTCTGTACCCTTGCTCATGCTCGGTTGGGTGGAATTCCTTGAACGGGTAAAGCCTTGCGTTTGGCTCCACAGAGGGAAGCTTTACTGCTAACAAATCGCCAAATACAAGACCAAGGAACCATTGTAGTATGAGGTTGGGTTGGTTAATGTCTTCCTTGGCCTTCTTCTGTGCTTTGACCTTGGATTTTTCGCCCCTTTGACTCGCACATTTCTTTTCTAGGAGACCTACCATGTCCTCGAATATTTGTTGGGCATAATCGAGTGGCAAGTTGAAGTAGATCCCGTAGACAATGGACATCATCGCGTGCGAGGTTTGATCCTGACTACCCACCTTCCCTGTCAAGCAGCAGTTTATGATCGAGAATAAGGTGTTCCAGACAGGAGGTAATCCTTTGCGCTTGAACTGACTTCGTTTGACTATTGGGGTCGCATAGGAGTGGAATTCGAGGAATTGAATCAATTCCTCGTCAGTCGGGGTCGCAGCAAATTCATTCATGTTAAGATCCTCCAGTGTGGGTAGACGCAGGGCAGTTCTCAAAATGTTCACATTAAGTTCCAAAGGAACCAAGGATTTATTAATGGGGTGTGAGGCGTATCCAATGATGGTCAATCCAGAATAATTAAGAGTTGTTATGTAGGAACTTAGGGGAAATTGGGTTAGGTATGGTTCGGGGGTTGGTTTGGTAGCAGATAGGGCAAAGAAAAGAGGATGATTTCGAAGTATTTCAAGTAAAGGATAGGTCAAATCAAGAAAACCTGTTTCAGATGGGACGAAGAAGTAGTTATTTGGCTTTTTGACGAGCACGACCTTCTCGTATCTATTTTGGACGAATGACAGTGCTTGAGCTTGGGTCACTTCATTGTCGCTCGAAACATTGACGGATTGGGCAGATGCGGATGAGGAAGACATTTTGCAGGTTTTTTGCTTGATAAATTTCTAGATGCAGCGCTGGAGTATTTGAGAGTGGTAAAGGTTTTTGATTTGGGGGGAAAGAGGTATTTATAGGGAGAGATTTAAAATGAACCGTTTTA
>NW_020204753.1:0-1067 GCF_001531365.2 Cynara cardunculus var. scolymus
TTCCCAAAATCGAGATGTAAAATGTGGGTCTCGATCGGAGGTAATCGATACAGGTGTGCCATGAAGACGCACAATCTCACGTTGGAAAACTTCGGTGAGCTTAGCAATTGACCAAGTTTGTCGAACAGGAAGAAAATGAGCCAATTTTGTCAGTCGGTCTACCACAACCCAGATTGCATCGTGTTTCAAGATCGTACGGGGTAATCGGACTACAAAATCCATAATTATGTGCTCCCATTTCCATACTGGAATGTTCAACGATTGGAGAACACCACCTGGACGTTGACGTTCAATTTTAACTTGTTGACAAGTGAGACAACGAGCTACAAACTCGACGATATCTCGCTTCATTCTAATCCACCAGAAATGGTCCCTCAAATCGTGATACATTTTTGTTGTGCCAGGATGAACCGAAAACATAGAGTTATGAGCTTCGGTCAGAATTAGATCTCTAAGCTCCGAGTTATTCGGAACACAAAGACGATCCCGAAACCACAACACGTGATCATCATCAATTCTAAACTCTGAACTAGAATTCTCTTGTGCCTGTTGGAAATTTGCCCATAATTCACTATCATCTTGTTGGGCTTCTTTGATCCGAGAGATTAGAGTCGGTTCTACAATTAGATTCGACAGAATTTCTGTTTGCGAACTCGGATAGATTTCAAGTCCAAACCGTTCGATTTCCAAAGCCAACTCTGTAGAAACAATTAAAGAAGAAATTTGTTCCACAGATTTATGGCTTAAAGCGTCAGCGACTATATTAGCTTTGCCCAGATGATACTGTATCCGAATATCGTAATCTTTCAGAAGTTCGAGCCACCTTCGTTGACGCATATTTAACTCTTTTTGAGTAAAGATGTATTTGAGGCTTTTATGGTCAGTGAAAACTTCACAGGTCTCACCATACAAATAGTGACGCCAGATCTTGAGTGCGAAGATCACTGCAGCCAATTCAAGATCATGAGTCGGATAATTGACCTCATAAGGCYTTAATTGACGAGAAGCATATGCGATCACTTTTCCGTGTTGCATAAGAACACAACCGAGACCTTTCTTTGAAGCAT
>NW_020204753.1:2262-4543 GCF_001531365.2 Cynara cardunculus var. scolymus
ACCACCCATTGGAGTAGATATTACCACTGGAAATTCGGTGGTTTGCTCATACGGTTTTAATCGGGATTCTAATTGTTCAGAAATAATTGAGTGTGTCGCACCAATATCAAACAAAACATAAACAGATAAATCAATTAATTTAACATGACCTAAAATCATACCCGCTTGAGATTTGCTGCCAGGTAATGCAAAGACTCATCCACTAGTGCTTAGTTGTTTACCTTTCCCTTTGTCAGTTTGGATCCGAGCTTTGGGACAATCTTTTGCCATATGACCTTGTTCTCGAAAATTGAAACAGGAACCGGTCATCCTTAAGCATGGACCCGGTCGATGTCTTAGATTGCATCGATCACAATTATTAACAGGGCTAGAAACATTTTGACTCCCACTGCTAGACAACACTKGAAGTCGTGGCGTGGATAGATTCGAGCCTTTTTTAGTATCACTGCTCGACTTTGATTTTACAAAACGAGGGTTGTTTCGAAAGAAAGATTCAGATCCGCGTTTCTTATTGTCAACGCGTGAATTTAACCATTGTTGTCGTGACCGATCAATATTCTTTGCTGYGTCGGCCACTTCAGTAACGGTATGAAAAGGATGATTCAAGAGGCGATATTTATACCTCGAGTTTAAAGTCCATTTAAATTTGTCAGCTTGTTGGACTTGAGTGCCTGCAGTATTTCCTGCAAAACGAGAAAATTTAAGAAACCGCGCCATGTAGTCGGCAATTGTTTCTTCCTCGGCTTGTTGGATAGTAGCATATTCCCGCACATAAGCATCGCGATCAGCCGAGGTAAAGTATTGCTTGAAGAAAAATTCTTTGAAATTACTCCAAGACAAGTCTTTAATAGATGGATCAGTTTGGATTCAAGATTCCCACCAGTTATTGGCTTCTTTCTCAAACATATAAGTAGCCAAACGGACTCGATACTGATCTGGAACCTCTAAGACATTGAAAATCTTTTCTATGTGTCGAATCCAATGTTCGGCATCCACAAAATCTATGGCAATTGAGAAAGACTGAGGTTTTTGTTTGTTAAACCTTTCAAGCCATATATATATTTCACCNACAACCCAACCTTCTTCACCCCAACAACCTGAACCCATAACAACCCAACCTTCTTCACCCCAACAACCAGAACCCATAACAACCCAACCTTCATCACCCTAACCAACCAAAGAAAACTCACCCACTACCCAAACACAACCAGCCGAGACACAACCCGTGGTGAACGCGAACATTCCTTCTTCTTCAAGGAATCCTCCTCAAGGCCCGGTGGACGAAATAATTCAAAACATGGAGTCGTTAAGGAGAAGACCTCAATTACCGTCCAGGGAACCAATATTGATGGAAAATATCCATCAATACATGTACCGAGAACGTGAAGAAAGCCTGTTAACCAATCCTCCAATCCTATCGCCAGACTACTCAACCACCACATGTTGTCTTTTCGAACGATGGAATAAGAAGAGTCATAGATTTGAAGATAAAGTCATTTGCCAACAGAGCCATACGCTACATCGAGTTCAATATGGAGAGAGGCCATAGGGTAGTTAGCGTGTTCAACGAGAACGACCTCATCAACCTTAATCCATATGACTTGAWTGAGTTATATGCCTACACCGCTCAAAGGCAAGATCATGGGATACGATTTGGAATGGCGAACAGAGCTATCGTCAAGACAATGGAGTCCCGGGTAGAGCTCTGAGCCAAGACAGATTTTGAAATTGCATTAAGGCTAGGAATTGAGAGATTATCCTGCACTCCTCCAAATGAAGATTTCCAGGGCCTGTAGGAGATTCATTCTGCTTCAGTTCTTTCTCAACCTGAACTCGGACTTGTTTACAAGAATGAGTTTGGGGTTAAAAARTTCTTCAGATTGACTGAAACCTTCAAGTATTCAACAGATACACTTGAATGGTTTCAGAAAAATATTAGAGAAAGACTGGGCAGAAACCACGTGCCAAGGGAAGAGGGAAGCCATCTCATTCACGAAATTTCAACGATTATTGCCTATAGAAGACTACTCTTGCGCTTCAGGGAGACATACTCAGGTAGTCCGTGATGAGATGGAATTTTTGCTTATTTTTCCTTGATGTAATTTGTTTCCAGTCTTGTATAGAAAATTCATCATCCAATGAAAAAATTTGGAATTTGATGTTTTTCTTCTAGATTAGTGTCTGTTCTTCATATGTGTTTAGATTAGACTTTGTTATTTCATTACTTAGGGGGAGATAGTTAGAACCCATAATACAAAATGTAAAAATTAATGAAAAACAA
>NW_020204753.1:5128-12487 GCF_001531365.2 Cynara cardunculus var. scolymus
AAGTAAAGCACGATCAAACGAGATTCACGGTAAAGTTCGACTTGTTTGCGTACCTAACGAATGCGCAAATCAGTTATTACTTAAACGACGTAAAATCATATCCTAGTTCTACTAATAAATTACATAGGTCCTACATGTTTATAAACAACTTAAACTTCAAATACGACAGCCGAATATGTATTAAGAAATCAACGCAACACTTGGCTTTATAATTCCGATTCGACTTTTAATAACTTTTGATTCTCATTTTCGGGATCATTTTTACCCCACTTAGAGATCAGTACAGAAGATAATATCTAAATAAAAGTTGTAGTGTAATATGCGATGAAACTACTGGTTTTCGAATCACCTCATTTGGATTATGCATCTATCTTATACGAATATTACAAAACAGCATATCAATCCTAAATACATTGCAAACAGCCCCAAAAACACACTGTTTTGGGCCACTTAGATTCATAACTGGATTGTAAATTAGACAGGATTCCTTTGCACAGAATAAAAAGTCGTGACTCAATCTTCAGAAGTTTCATCGTAAATCTTTTTGACCCTAAATGAAAGTTGTAGTATACATTAAGAGCTTTCTAACTGTAAAATATGAGCTTATTTTGACTTACAGTTTGTAAGTTATACACTGTCAAAGTATGGACCTGCATAGTCGGTAAAATCCGATTCCGGAATTCCCGACTAACTTTTATAATCCAACTTTCATGATTCGCTACATTTACATGCTATAAACATACTTTAACATACTAAACCGTAAAACAAGTCCAATAATCGTTAACGTAAGCTTAATCATGCAATTTTACCCTTTTCGGCATTATATCGAACAATTGGTGTACCGTTAAACATATACACCAAATCTAACCATAATGAAACCATAATCTACCCTTTTAATATCTACATCAATTTTATCAATTCTAACATTGTAAACATGAAATATATCATACTTATAACAATATCAATCCGTAAACTTAGACATAACATCATTTATAAACTGGTCTAAAAATGCTAACGTAAACACCCTAATAAAAGTGAATGAAATTTATACTTTTATGAAGGGTTCGAATAGTGTATTCCGAATATATAATCGTTACTTCGATTGCTTCAACGATTTGAGAAATATCTTACAGAGAAGAAAAAAAATGAAAGAGAGAAGAAATGAGACGAGAATAATATGGCGGTGAAGAAGCAGCAACTATRGATTTGTTTTTGTTTTTTTACTCATATATATATATATATATATATTATAATTATTAAGAGTTTAGGAGTTTGGCGGTTTTAACCCCTTAATAATTATCGACTGTAATTTAAATACGGTACAATTCGGGTAAGTTAACGAGAATGTGTTTTTAAAATTCGGGTCTTACAAAACCGAATAAAGTTCATTAAGGCCCGATACGCTCAAAATAGCCCGGTAAATGGATTAAGGCCCAATAAAATCGAACAAAACCAAGTTAAATGGGTTAAGGCCCAATAAAACCGAGAATGAATATACGAATACCTAAATATATAAACGTGTACATCTAACATATAAAAATCAAGAAAATAGGACAATTCTCTCGCTAATCCCTCGCTGATCAGCGAGAGATCAGCGAGGGAATTGGCAAAAATTAGATTCCCTCACTGATCCCTCATAGATCAGCGAGGGATCAGCGAGGGAAATGACAAAAATCAGATTCCCTCGCTGATCCCTCACTGATCAGCGAGGGATCAGCGAGGGAAATGACAAAAATCAGATTCCCTCGCTGATCCCTCACTGATCAGCGAGGGAATCTGATTTTCGCCATTTTTTTATTTTACAACTACAAATTTAATTACTTATTAATTTTTACATATTTATTATTAAATTTTCAATTATTTATTATTTATTAAAATATTATAAAAATTAATTAATTAAACCGAATAAGGCCCATTAAACCGAATAAAGCCCATTAAGGCCCATTAAACCGAATAAAGTTCATTAAGGCCCGATACACTCAAAATAGCCCGGTAAATGGATTAAGGCCCAATAAAATCGAACAAAACCAAGTTAAATGGGTTAAGGACCAATAAAACCGAGAATGAATATACGAATAACTAAATATATAAATGTGTACATGTAACACATAAAAATCAAGAAAATAAGACAATTCCCTGCTAATCCCTCGCTGATCAGCGAGGAATCAGCGAGGGAATTGGTAAAAATTAGATTCCCTCGCTGATCCCTCACTGATCAGCGAGGGAAATGACAAAAATCAGATTCCCTCGCTGATCCCTCCCTGATCAGCGAGGGATCAGCGAGGGAATCTGATTTTCGTCATTTTTTTATTTTACAACTACAAATTTAAGTACTTATTAGTTTTTATTTATTTATTATTAAATTTCCAATTATTTATTATTTATTAGAATATTACAAAAATTAATTAATTAAACTGAATAAGGCCCATTAAACCGAATAAAACCCATTAAGGCATATGAAACCAAATAAAGTTCATTAAGGCCCGATACACTCAAAATAGTCCGGTAAATGGATTAAGGCCCAATAAAATCGAACAAAACCCAGTTAAATGGGTTAAGGCCAAATAAAACCAAGAATGAATATACGAATACCTAAATATATAAATGTGTACATGTAACACATAAAAATCATGAAAATAAGACAATTCCCTCGCTAATCCCTCGCTGATCAGCGAGGGATCAGCGAGGGAATTGGCAAAAATTAGATTCCCTCGCTGAATCCTCACTGATCAGCGAGGGATCAGCGAGGGAAATGACAAAAATCAGATTCCCTCGCTGATCCCTCATTGATCAGCGAGGGATCAGCGAGTGAATCTGATTTTTGCCATTTTTTTATTTTACAACTACAAATTTAATTACTTATTAATTTTTAATTATTTATTATTAAATTTCCAATTATTTATTATTTATTAGAATATTACAAAAATTAATTAATTAAACCGAATAAGGCCCATTAAACCGAATAAAGCTCATTAATGCCCATTAAACCGAATAAAGTTCATTAATGTCCGATACACTCAAAATAGCCCGGTAAATGGATTAAGGCCCAATAAGATCGAACAAAACTGTAAGACCCGAGTTTTAAAACTATATCGTATTTAAATAACGATCGTTAATTATTGAGGGGTTAAAACTATTAAATTACTAAACTTATTATAATTATAATATTATATTATATAATATATATATATATATATATATATATGAGTGTTAAGGAAATTAAAAAAAAACCACATGCATCCTGCTTTTTTCTTTTTCAACCGCCTTATCTTTTTCTTTCATTTTTTTTCTTTCTAAGATATTTCTCAAATTGTTGAAGCAATCGAAGTAACGATTATATATTTGGAATCCACTCTTCGAACCCTTAATAAAGGTATAAATTTCATTCACTTTTATTAAGGTGTTTACGTTAACATTTTTTTAGACCGGTTTATAAATTATGTTACGTATAAGTTTACGGATAGATATTGTTATAAGTATGATATATTTCATGTTTAGCATGATAGGATTGATTAAATTGATGTAAAAATTGAAATGGTAGATTATGGTTTCATTATGTTTAGATTTGGTGTATATGTTTAACGGTACACCAATTGTTCGATATAATGCCGAAAAAAGTAAAATTACATGATTAAGCTTAGGTTAACGAGCATTGTATTTGTTTTACGGTTTAGTATGTTGAAGTATGTTTATAGCACGTAAATGTAGCGAATCATGGAATTTGGATTATAAAAGTTAGTCAGGAATTGCGGAATTGGATTTTACCGACTATACAGGTCCATACTTTGACAGTGTATAACTTACAAACCGTAAGTTGGAATAAGCTCATATTTTGCAGTTAGAAAGCCCTTAATGCATACTACAACTTTCATGTAGGATCGAAAATCCAGTTATGATTCTAAGTGGCTCGAAACAATGTCTTTTTGGGGCTGTTTGCAATGTATTTAGGATTGATCTGCTGTTTTGTAATATTCGTATTAAATACATGGATAATCCAAATGAGATGATTCGAAAACCAGTAGTTTCATCGCATATCATACTACATCTTTCATTTAGATAGTATTTTCTGTATTGATTTCTAAGTGGGGGAAAAATGCTCCCGAAAATGAGGGTCAAAAGTTGTTAAAGTCAAATCGGAATTATATAAAGCCAAGTGTTGCGTCGATTTCGTAATACATATTCGGCTGTCGTATTTGAAGTTTAAGTTGTTTATAAATATGTAAGACCTAATTAGTTTATTAGTAGAATTAAGATATGATCTTACGTTGTTTAAGTAATAACCGATNTGAATCGACTTTGACACCTTCGGCAGAGATTACGTGTCCGAGAAAAGACACTTGCTCGAGCAAGAACTCGCATTTGGAAAGTTTTGCGTATAACTTTGTTGTTCGAAGAGTCTCCAAAACAATTTGAAGATGTTGATCATGTTGCTTTCTTGACTTCGAGTAAATCAAGATGTCGTCAATAAACACGATAACAAATTCATCAAGATAATCTTTGAAAACTTGATTCATAAGATCCATAAAGACCGCTGGAGCATTAGTTAGCCCGAAAGGCATTACTAAGAATTCATAATGCCCATAGCGAGTTCTAAATGCGGTTTTTGAAATATCAGAATCTCGGATACGAAGTTGATGGTACCCAGACCGAAGATCAATTTTGGAAAAGTATCGTGCCCCTTGTAATTGATCGAATAGATCATCGATTCTCGGTAACAGATACTTGTTACGAATCGTTACTTTATTAAGTTCCCGATAATCGATACAAAGACGCATCGTACCGTCTTTCTTTTTAACGAAAAGAATTGGAGCTCCCCAGGGTGAAACACTGGGTCGAATGAAACCTTTCTTCAATAGATCATCAAGTTAAGTTTTAAGCTCTTTCATTTTAGTTGGAGCCATTCGGTAGGGAGCCTTGGATATAGGAGAAGCTCCCGGGACTAGATCGATGGTAAATTCAACTTCCCGTACCGGTGGTATACCCGGTAAATCGTCGGGGAACACATCAAGATATTCAGAAATAACAGGTATGGATGCAGAAGTAGGAAATACATGTTCGGGATCTTGTAGAGCAGCAAGAAAACTTTCATTGATTTGCCACGTATATTACTTCACAGTAATAGAGACTACTGCACTAACATATTCTTTTGGAGTATCTCCTTGGAAGATTGCCTTCGGGTTGTCTTTATCCCCAAACAGAATTTGTTAGGCATTACAGTATATTGTTGCCCGGTGGCGTGACAACCAGTCCATACCCAATATTAAATCGAAATAGGACATATGCATTGGAAGCAGAGTGACCTCTCGTATGCAGTCTCCAATAAGCAACGGACAGTTGGAAAAACGAGTTAGGACACAGACTGAACCACCCATTGGAGTAGATATTACCACTGNTATATATATATATATATATATAAACTCTTGAACTTTTATCGTAAACTCTTGAATCTTTATCGTGAACACTTGATTTTAGTTCGTTGAATTATATGTTTGAATCTTTCAAGTTTGTTAAATTGATTCTCATATTTTGAAGTACTTTTGAGTTTTATGAAGTACTTTGAAGGTTGACTTTTTATGAACGTCATCCTGGTACTGGCACAAGTTTAGTTTTATTGGTTTTCAGAACAACTCAATTAATGAGCACATTATTTGGGATGCCATCTATGACGGCTTTGTAGTCATGGCGTTCTGCAGGTGAACTCAGTCCACAGGGTTAGGCCCAATAGTGGCTTACGTGAACCACCTTGTGGACTAGGCCGATTTTATTGGCTCCAGGACGGATGGATCGATCCTAGGATTACCCACCATGTGACCGTGGTTAAATTCACGGAGGACTCGGGGTGTGTGCCCGCACGCTGGCCCGATAGTTCGTGTGGTCTGGCCACCCCACGAACACTACATGAATTGACGGATTGTGTTTAAATGATGTTTTGAAATGAGAACTGTGAAACGTTTTGATTTTCTATGAATTTAGTCTCATTGATTTTTAAGTCTTCCGCTTTATTATCGATGTTACGTATTATTATTTCAAGTTTATATACAATCTGTTCAATGAGCCCTGTGTTCAGCCGTGTTCTTGTTTTCTGACACGGCAGGTTCCAAATGATTCTGATATGGGACGGGACTTGAGATCGAACGTTTGACTTTTTTTTGGAGTTGGTAAACTCGTTGGTAGATGTATAATATTCTAAACTTATAAATAGTTGATAGAATGTAATATTTTTGGATTGTAAATCATGTTTTAGAAGTTAATCTACGTTTGGAGTTTATTAGTAGCTCTGCAATGTTTGTGTCTTAGAATTAAGTCCCGTTAGTGACACCGCCCGTTCCAGACCACGGGGACGGGGGATGTTACAAATGTGGTATCAGAGCATATGTTTTGACTTGTAGATAAAGTAAGTTTGACCTGTGAGAAATTGGTAGACATAAGAACAGGTATACTAGATTCTAATTCTATCTACCGTTTTTCTAATCCATAACTGTTTTTGAATCCTGATTTTCATGTTGTTTTATTTTAGAATGTCGAGACGTGGTCGCCCACGCAAATCCAGATCTCAAGTGAGGGTAAACCAAACCCCAACCCCAATTCAATGGGGGATGGAAGTGAACCCAATATTGCTGATGTGGTCCGTTAGACCATGTCAAGTATGATGCATACATATCTACAGCGGGCTATTCAGGCTATGCGACAAGTAGCACATACTTTTCTTTCGAACCCAAATCCTGTTCCTACACCAAATACTGGAATTCCTATATCCAGTTTGGATAACCAACGGGAGAAATATATATATGGTTTGAAAGGTTTAACAAACAAAAACCTCAGTCTTTCTCAACTGCCATAGATTCTGTGGATGCCGAACACTGGATTTGACACATAGAAAAGATTTTTAATGTCTTAGATGTTCCAGATCAGTATCGGGTCCGTTTGGCTACTTATATGTTTGAGAAATAAGCCAATAACTGGTGGGAATCTTGTATCCAAACTGATCTATCTGTTAAAGACTTGCCTTGGAATAATTTCAAAGAATTTTTCTTCAAGCAATACTTTACCTCGGCTGATCGCGATGCCTATGTGCGGGAATATGCTACTATCCAGCAAGGCGAGGAAGAAACAATTGCCGACTACATGGCGCGGTTTCTTAAATTTTCTCGTTATGCAGGAAATACTGCAGGCACTCAAGTCCAACAAGCTGACAAATTTAAATGGACTTTGAACTCGAGGTATAAAGATCGTCTCTTGAATCATCTTTTTCATAACGTTACTGAAGTGGCCGACGCAGCAAAGAATATTGATCGGTCACAACAACAATGATTAAATTCACGCGTTGACAATAAGAAACGCGGATCTGAATCTTTCTCT
>NW_020204754.1:0-4671 GCF_001531365.2 Cynara cardunculus var. scolymus
TCAGGAAACATAAAGGTAATGTTATTCTTGTACAAATTTATGTGGATGATATCATATTCGGTGCCACAAAAGAATCTATGTGTAGAAAGTTTTCAAAACTCATGCAAAGCAAATATGAAATGAGTATGATGGGTGAGCTCACATTTTTCTTGGGTTTGCAAGTTCCGTAATCCGACAAAGGAATCTTTATAAATCAAAGCAAATATGTTAAAGATCTTTTAAAGAAATTTGATTTTAATGAGTGTTCTTCCATGAAAACCCCTATGACACCCCCCTTGAAACTGAATGCAGACCCCGATGGCAAATCGGTGAATGTGACCAGTTATAGGGGAATGATCGGCTCCTTACTTTATCTTACTGCTAGCCGACCGGATATTATGTTCTCCACGTGTCTTTGTGTAAGATACCAAGCGAATCCTAAGGAATCTCACTTGGCAGCCGTTAAGCACATTTTCAGGTACCTGAAAGGTACTCCCAATCTGGGTCTTTGGTATCCCAAAGACTCAGGTTTTGATCTAACAAGTTTTCAGATTCTGATTATGCAGGCTGTAAAGTTGATAGAAAGAGTACAACTGGTAGCTGTCAGTTGTTGGGTGGAAAATTAGTCAGTTGGACTAGCAAGAAACAACACTCTGTGTCCACCTCAACAGCTGAAGCTGAGTATGTTGCTGCAGGTAGCTGTTGTGCCCAAGTCTTATGGATGAAAAATAAGTTAGATGATTACGACCAAGTGTTCACAGAAATTCCTATTTTCTGTGACAATTCAAGTGCCATTGCTATTGCCAACAATCCCGTTCTTCACTCTCGTACGAAGCATATTGATATTCGGTATCACTTTATCAGAGATCATGTGATGAAAGGTGATGTTGAACTTCATTTTATCCCTACAGACTATCAACTTGCTGACTTGTTTACCAAGCCTCTTGATGAAGCTCGGTTTAATTTTTTTGATCAGTGAGTTGGGTATGTTGAATGTTGACAAATAATGTTTGAGTCTTCACTAATTCATTTGGGTTGTGTGTCTTCTCTAGAAATGTTGTTGTGTTCTTTTGCTAAAAAATTGTCTGGTATCTGTGTGAGTGTATGCTTCTCTCTTTCTAAAATATTGATTTTTTTTGAAAATGATGGGTTTTACACTCGTGTATTTTTCCTTAAAAATCAATTTTTTCTCTCTCTAAAAGTCTCTATGTGAATTCTTTAAAAAATAAAAGTCGTATATTTTAAAATCAATTTCTATTTTTTTCTCTAAAAAGTCTCTCTCTCTATATATATTATTAGTATTTTTTAAAATTTATTCGTATTTAAAAAAAAAAAAACATAGAAGAAAAAGATAAAAAGATAAAAATATAAAAAATCTTGTAAGTTTAGGTTTGTGTGTAGTATTTTTATTTTTATTTTTTTTCTTTATTTTATGTTTAAAACAAAAAAAAAATGATTTTTAGTATTTTTTTAACTTTACTTTATGCTTGAAAAACAAAAAGATAAAAAAAAAAAAAAGATAACATGTTTTTAAGTTTAGGTTTGTGTATCGCATTTTTATTTTCTTTATGCATTTTTTTTAACTCTTGTTAACAATTGATTTTGGGCCTAACCTCTCCTTGGCCCATCATCTTCGGCCCATCCTCTCCTTTCTACACCCTACACCCATTCGGCCTCTCCTTTCATCCATTTTCCCTCTCCTCATTCACCCAAACCGWTTCCACAYCCTCATCTCCCATCTCCAATCSGCTTCTCACACGAGCCGATCTAACCTCMCCTTTTTTTTGACACACCGATCACACGAGCCGATCACCCCATCACATACAAGCCGACTTCTTTCTACCCACCTACACCACCACAAGCCGAAAACCTTAGAAGCCGAAAACCTCATATTCGGCCTCTCCCCATCGGCTCCCCTCTCACTCTCCATCCTAAACACACAAGCCGAACACCCCTTCCCCTTTTCTAATCCCATTCGGCTCACTTACCCCCCCTAACCAAACCGATCGATCTCTCCCCCACCCCCCTTCGGCGTGCTACGGTTTGTGCCCCCCCCCCTCATCGATCGCTCTTCTCAACCCCCAAACACCATCTTCGGCCTCTCTTCTTTCTATCTCACACTCGGCCCTCATCGGTTTCTTCTCAATCAACCGATCCCACACCCTTCGGCCCACTCTCAAGCCGATCCTCCCCAAGCCACACACCGATCCCCACCACTCGTCGCTCCTTTACACAGACCGATCGCACACCACCGATTCCCTCCACCCCATTCGGCCCAAATCCCTTCGGCCCGTCACATTCGGCCCACCTTCTCTTTTTCTAAACCCTAGAACCCCTCTCCCTCTTTATAAATACCTCTCATCGGCCTCCCCTATATTCCTCACACCTCTACACTCGGCTCCCTCTTGCACGCCGCCCACCCACACCCATCCTCGTCTTTAAACCTCACAAGCCGAACCCCCCTTCTCGATCGGCCTCCAACACACCGATCCTAGCCCCTCCTTTCCATCGGCTTCCTCTCACACCCCTTCTTGATCTCTCCCATCTTCTACACAATCTTCGGCCTCTTTTCTCTCTATCTCACACACCGATCAACCCCACACCACCTCTTCTCTCCTTAAGCCGATCCATATTCACACAAGCCGACCCCTATTCGGCTGCCCCTTAAACCTAAACCCTTCACACACCACGCTCCCATCTCATTCGGTTTCCCCCTTCCCATACAAAACACGCACACACCGACCAACACACACCGATTTCTTCCTACCCACAAGCCGAACCTCCATCCATTTTTTTTAAAAACTCCATAGGCTTATGTCCCCTTTTCCCCAACCTCTTTACTTTAACTAGATTACTCTTACCACTCATCCCCTCTACCCTCTCCCTTCCCTTCCATCCCATCCCATCCACCTAATACTTTCCAAAGCACCCACCCCCTCACCCCTATTTCTTACACCTATTTACTTTTGACTTTTTACCTTCCCAAGACTCACCCCTTTTTACCCAACATATATTTCCCTCCCCCCTTCTCTCTTTTTCACCCATAATTTTTCTCCTCTCTTTATTTAAAACCCTCCAACTCTCATCTTCTCTAACATATCTCAATCTCTCATTTCTTTAAAAAACCTCCACCTTTCTTCTTCACAAGCTTACTGTGTGTTTTTCAAGCTTCTTCAACCATGGCTTCTAAAGTTGGGACTCCCTCCAAAGCTCCAAAGGTTAAGAAATCCCTTACTGCTGATGATGTTACTTTTTCTCCATGCAACTTTGTGGCHTTGTTGGATCACAATGAAAAGTATCCGGATTTCTTCATCATAATCGAATTTCTTCGTAAGTGCCCTCTTTTCAAAGCTCTTACGTTTTCTCCTAAGATGAGTAAATCTTTGCTTCGTGCATTTTGGGCTACCTGTATATATGATGCTTCCACTAAATCTGTGCATGCCTCTGTCTTGTCTGTCCATGATATCTCTTTTACTGCTGATGATTTAAGAAGAGTGTTAGAGCTTCCCACTTACTCCTCTTATGATGAGCTTATATCTGTTGATAATCTTCACATTGTTGCTACCACAATGGGCTATGTGCAAGACCCTGCTTTGCTAAAACAAAGCACTTTATATAGGAAGAATATGGGTGGTGTATGAAACTTTTTCTTTTCCCATCTTATTCAATGCTTGAGTTCCAAAACTGGAGGATGGACCAGTGACCCTCTAGTGTTACCCAGCTCGCTCATGCACTGATTTTTCAAAGAAAAATTGATTTTGCTGGTTATCTGTTTGGGGAATTGGTAAAGAAGATGGGTAGTGCCAAAAGCTCTACCATGCCTTTTATTCGCTTTCTATCCATGCTGATTGCTGATAAACTTGGGTCACGTATGTCGGCCGACACTGCAAATTTTTATGACCTCAAAGTGTCTCAAGTGGGCATTCAGACTTTGAAGAAGGCATCACTGTCTACCGATCTACCTCTTCTTTCAGGTATGGTTTCTTTTGCCACCTCTTCTCACCCTGTATGGGGAGAGTGCTCTGTGACCACAGTAGCTGGGGACCTTCCTCATGTTGCTCCGGTCACCCATCACTCCTCMWTRMCAGTGGTCCCTCCCCCTTCTACTTCTTCAGCTACTGCCTCAAAAGAGGCTGCCTCCTCTGTCCGGAGACTGCTGGTAGATAGCCTTATTCCCCCCTCCTCCGCATCTATTTCTGAGGCTATGACTTCAAAAGCGCCTTCGGAGTCTCACCCCGCCTCACACCCCTCTCACTCAAAGCGGAGTCACTCTAGACTTTCCACTCTTGGCTCTTCCTCTAAGAAGACCAAGAAGCCAAAAAGGGCTAAAAACACATCTCCAACCAAGGACTCTCAACAGTCCAAGGTTGTTGAAGTTGGTCCTACTGAGCTCAGGACATCTGCTTTACCCCCTAGCTCCTCAGTGCCCTCTCAATAGGACACTGTTGTACATACGGAGAACCCACTTGACTCCACCTTGGCATCTCTATATGACCTTGGTGATGACTCGGACTCCTCCCCTTTCCGAGGTCCCTCTTCTCCTCCACTTCTTCACGGCCTATCACCCGAGATCGATGATCTTGATGATATTGCACGGATGAATGATTTATCAGCTTTGTCTGATACTGACATCCCTTATCTCCAGTTTATTCTTATGGATGTAGATAGTGAGCCTTACCAGCCTACTACATC
>NW_020204754.1:8713-9367 GCF_001531365.2 Cynara cardunculus var. scolymus
CACTGCACCCTTCAGTCAGAGCTACGGTCTCGTATTCAGTCAACTTTTTCTTTTTGCTCAAAATGTCTTTTAAAAACTTTGCATAACTTGGCATCTGCTCAATAGCTTTAACCAGGRGWATGTTTATRTGCAACTGTTTAAAAACATCAAGRAACTTTTTAAATTGTAATTCTTCCTTTTTATTCCTTAATCTTTGAGGATAAGGAATATAAGGAGTGACTGGAATAGGAGACGTAGTCTTTTGAAGAGTTGGTGCTGGAATCGGTTTCAAAACTGGTCTYRYAATTGGTTCTGATTCAGTCCTAACAGGGATTAAAGGACTGGTCTGGTCTTTTATTGTGGGACTGTCACCAGATTGTGACACATCCACAACAATACTTTTCTTGGGAGTCTGGGTTATCTTGGGTTCATCAGGAAATAACAGTGAAAAATCTGATCTTTCTGGAATTGTCGTACTATCTATGGGCCTGACTATGGGTTGAGGCTCACTAGTACTCTYTGAATGGTTCACAGGAATGRTAATCACAAAATCTGGTACARAGGTAACAGAATCTGGTACTACACTTTTCTTTTCAATCTCTGCTTTGCTTGGTTCTTTTTGGAGATTTTCTATTAAAGTCTTATTACTCCTCAATGTCACAACCTTGACCTGCT
>NW_020204755.1:0-1425 GCF_001531365.2 Cynara cardunculus var. scolymus
ATAGTAAGTGTATGACCGCCCCTCAAAGGTCGGCTAACATAACTACGTCACCCATACCCACACACTTCTACATAAAATATTCAGATAAACATAGGTCACCCCTTAAAGGTCGGCTAACATAACTACGTCACCCACACCCATACGCTTCTACATAAAATATTCAGATAAACATAGGCCGCTCCTCAAAGGTCGGCTAACATAACTACATCACCCACACCCACACATATCTACATAAAATATTCATATAAACGTAAAGATTTAAATTATTGATGTGGCTTCTGAACAATTCAGTTCAGGGCCCGGACTTATAATTAACACTTCGCAGAAAGCTGATCAACCTGAGACTTCTAACTCTGATAAAGTTGATTTAGATTTCTTGTTTGAACACTTTTATGAAGAATATTTTGATAATAAACCTAATCAGTCTATTGTTTTGATCAGGGAAAATTCAACTGAACAACAGTTATCGGGTCCATCTCCTGATGTGCCTGTAACTGAAACAGAAGAGGAAACAGAAGAAGTCGATGAAGAAATGGAAATGGAGAATCCGAACAATCCCGTTCAGTGTGAAGAGGGTGAAACTTCTGAAGTGCAAGAGGTGTTGGTTGAACCAGTTGATAATAGTCCACCTCAATCAGATATTCAACCTATACTAGTTCCTATTATTGAACCTTCACCTAAACCTGCTCCTATAAACTCCCCAAGTTCTTATATTGATCAAAGTTCTTAGACTCCCTTACCTCATAGCAAGAAGTGGACCCGAGATCATCCAATTCATCAAGTAATTGGTGATCCATCAGCACTTATTCGTACACGGTCCGCGACTGCTAATGAGTGTCTGTATTCCATGTTCTTGAGTCCTATTGAGCCGATTAAGGTTTCCGAAGCCTTAGCTGATCCGGATTGGATATTAGCAATGCAAGAAGAGCTGAACCAGTTCGAAGCACTCAAAGTCTGGAGATTGGTACCTCGTCCCAACAATAAGACGATTATCGGTACTAAATGGGTATTCAAAAATAAAAAAGATGAAGATGATGTTATGGTCAGAAAAAGGCTCGGATCGTTGCTAAAGGATATAATCAACAAGAAGGTATTGACTATAACGAAACGTTTGCCCCGGTTGCAAGGATTGAAGCAATAAGAATGTTGTTGGCGTACGCGGCACACAAGAGTTTCACGGTGTATCAGATGGACGTCAATACAGCATTTTTATATGGACTTCTCAAAGAGGAAGTCTATGTCTCACAACCGGAGGGTTTTGTTGATCAGTCAAAGCCGAATCATGTCTACATCCTTGATCGAGCACTTTACGGCCTTAAACAAGCTCCGAGAGCCTGGTATGATATCTTATCAGAATTTTTGGTAAAGTCAGGTTTCTCAAAAGGTAATATTGACACAACCCTTTTCATTAAAAAGGAAAAGTCT
>NW_020204755.1:2700-4617 GCF_001531365.2 Cynara cardunculus var. scolymus
TTTTATCTGATCATATTTTGAGGGGGAGTGAATTTTATCTGGTTTGAACTAACAGTTTATATTTTTCTTACAGGTATTTTGAGTATTATCTAATTTTTGAAAGATATAGAGATTTGAAATATAAGTGTTTGGCCGATTTAGTCTAATCCGGACAACATTTGTCCGATTTATTGTCCGATTTAGACATTCGGACAAAAGGCTATATGATAAACTCTTATCCGGATAAGATTAGATATACTTTGCAAAGGATTGAGCGGACTGTTAAATCGTTCATTTCATTTGTCCGTATTTCTAAATCGTTTGTTGAGTTTATCTTTTCAAGTCTTTAAATCGTTCAATTCTTGAGCGGTTTATTCCTTAACTCGAGCGATTTAACTTTCTTTGTTGAGCGATTTATTTCTCAATCGATTGAACCTTGAGCAATTTATCCTTAAACCGGACAAGTCTTGACCGGTGTTCTTCTAAATCGTATATGTCTTGAGCGATTTATTGTCCGGATTAATACTTAGATATTTCTCAATTCATAAATCGGACACCTCTTGACCGATTTATTCTAATCCGGATAAGCTTTGAGCGATTTTAGAATCTGAACGGTTTTTGACTTTGACTATAAATATTCGCCTCATTTTTACTTTTTAGTTTTTATCCTCATTTACTATTCATCGTCTTCTCCGCTCATTTCTCTGGTTTATCACTCAGACTGTTACTCCTTCTACTGTTTCATCTCTTTGATCATCAAGGTTTATTTCATTTGATTTGTTTATTCATATTACCTTGATCGTTTGGTCTTATATTGGACATTTTGGACTGGTTGGACTGATTTTGTTGATTATCATTGTATCGAACTTGAATGGAAACTTAAAATGAACCATAAAAGGCTTAATAATAAAATTAGTTTTACCTTTGTTATTTGTGTGTCTTTTTAATTTTTTTTAGTGTGTTAGTATATTTTTTAGTCTTATTTTTTTGTTTTGATCGGATATTTCACCGGACAAGGTGATCGGAGTTCACTCCGATCAACCTTAATCTGGTTGATGATTGTCCTGTTTAGTTCTTTTCTATTAGACTTAGTATTTTTTTTTTTTGTTTCTTTTTCCTTGTTGTCCGGATTCCTAATCCGGTCACAAACCTTTTTCTTCTAAGTGTTTGTTTGTTGATTTCTTTATTGTCCGGACTTCTAATCCGGTCAATACATTTTTTTTCTCTAAGTGTTTTAGACTAAGCGTTTTTTTTTTGTTTAGTTTTTGTTATTTTTAATTTCTTTTTAGTTTAGTGATTTTTTTTTAGTTTAAATTTTTTTAGAGTTTATTTGTTTTGTATTTTTTGTTTGTTTTTATTTTTGTTTTGTTGTGTTGTTATTCAAATTTCGTGAATAAAATGAGTTCTAATATTTTAGAATTTCTACAGGTTAATGGCGGATCAGAGACATCAATCTAACGAGGAATCTCACGTTCCTTCTGTCAGATCAAATAATATTCTCATTCATTTGCCTAACCAACCCATACCCTCAGAGACCTTATTTCCTCAAATAAAATACCTAGACATAAAGCCAAACAACCATTTATTCTATTTTGCTATGCCAGCCGAATACCCTATTATACCAGAAATTCTGAAAGGCCACCCAATAGCATATTCTTTATTTGCTAATAAACCTGTTCCGATGGTGTATCTACAACAATTCTGGAGTACTCTTACTTTGGAAAAAGACGGGGACACCATTTACTTTGAAGGAGAAGTTGACGAATATGTCAGTCGTTTGACATTGAAACGTCTAAGAAGAATTCTTCGTCTACCCGGACCAGGCTCTACTGGTTTTGAAGACTTTGTATCAGATGAACAACTGTGTTTGGACATCAAACGTCTAGGATACTCGGCAGTATTGAATAATCCAACTCAATTCAAAAGACGATTCCTACC
>NW_020204755.1:5072-7390 GCF_001531365.2 Cynara cardunculus var. scolymus
ATCCGATAGCTCAACCAGAATCGGTTGAACTTGCCCAAGGATCACCCCATGCCTCAGTTGTGAGAGAGGAGTTAGAAATAGAAGAGCGAGTTCAGGAACAGGGGTTACCTGAACAGGGAAGTGTGATGAGAGAAAAAGAAATAGAGAGGGGTGAATAGGCGGGGGGAGCGTCTGATCGGCAAAGTACTTCATCTGACAGTACTTCCACGACTTCTTCAAGTTCGGAAGATACTAAAACCAATATTGAGGCAGTTTCTGGTGATGATGATGATAATGGTAATAATGATGATGGAGCGGATGATCGTGCTCAAACTGGTCCTTCTCAGAATATTCCAATTGGAACACTGGTTGATGATATAAATGATATTTTTCCATAATATTCAACTCAACAGCCTTGTCCAAGCTTACGTTCATTGTCATTCAATATTGACGATGTTGATGATTATGATCGTATTCTTCTAGATTTACCTAACGTAGAAGAAGATGAGGGAGTTGCAGTTGAAAATGTTGAGAGAGTAAGTGAAAGGGAAGTAGAAAAATATGGAGAGGGTGAGAGTGGAGCAGAAAAAGAGTATCAAGCTCCTTTCCTAGCTGAAACACATAGCCGGGCAACCACATCTACTACTGACATTCATTCGTTGAATGTTGGTATTGAACAAGACATAGCTAGCCCAGCTATGCAAATGCACACCCCACCCATCCATTCAACTGGTTCTCAACAACCAGTTGTTTCAATTGAACACGGGGATAGAGCACATCTGCTAACTACTTCTCATTTGGAGAATGTAGTTATTGAAATAAGTAGGCCGCTGCCCCAGCCTACGACATCGATTATGTGCACCTCGAGTCTAGAGCCCATACACATAGGTACACATGAGTCTAGAGCATCTGTTGCTCCAAGTGCAGTTCTCAGTGAACTTGTCGAAACGACCGGAGTGGTGTCTCTTGACATTTCACAAGGAGAGGTCGGAAGTCCTACCAATGCTAACATCATGCCAACATTGAACGTAGGCACAGCAGTTTATTCAACTGTTGTTACAACTGGCAATCTAAGTGATCCAGGTGTGAGTTTACCCGACTTCATGTCAAGGGAATATCTGGACGGCGCCCTAAAGGCTGTTCAAGATAATATGGATACTCAAATGGCCAGTCTGAAAAGACTTCTGAAGGGAAAGGAAACTATAGAAGAAGAACCACCATATGCGCCATCACCACCACATGTACCTAAACCGTTAATACAAGAACAATCGGTGGATGAACTTAAATCGTTCTTATATGCAAAATTGATGGCATCTCAAAATCCACACGCTGAAGATGCAGATTTGGTTGGCCTCTTGAGACAACAATTAGACGTTAACCCTTTTGTTCGAGCCTTAGAGTTTTTGGCTTTTCAAGATGTTGTTACTTCTAGATTTTCTAAAGTTAGCAAGTTAATTACATCTAAAACCCAAGATCTAAAAAGTTCAATGGATGCCCTTTTTGAACGGGTGTCTACTTTGGAAGAAACTTGCAGGTCTCGGGCCATATCTCATAAACGAAGGCATGACGATCCGGATGATCCAGATAGTCATGAGGGGGAGAGGAAGAGACAGAGATTGGCCGAGACATCTGAGCAAGCTGCAAGGGTTGGAGAGGATCCATCAACTTAAGATGTTATTGCTGAAGCTTCTGCCCCGGAATCTGTTTGGGAAAGAACATTTGAGGCTATTGTGATTGAAGATGAAGAAATGGAGACAAGTCCTACGATCAAGCCAATGGTTGAAAAGTTGGCGGACTCCACAGTAGGAACAAGGGTGTTATTGGACTTGTCTGCCAATGTACGTTTCAACGATGTGTTCTCTACTACTCTGGGTGAAGAGCAAGATTTTGGAGAAGACATTGACAACATTGACGAGTCGACTGGGATCTACTTTGATTTTGAAACTGATATGGATGATGCAGATCCAGTTTTTCCTGTTCAAGAAGACCGTCAGTCTGTTCCAGAATCTTCCACTGCAGATGTACCTGATGTGTCAGACGTCCCTGCTAAAAAAGAACATGTTGATCCTACTGAAATCCTCACCAAAAATTATGTGCCATTTCATATCAGAGCAAATTTTCCTGGTTATGATCGAGGAAGAATCTGAGAGCCATATTTAGAAGATATCTACTTTGGAATTTTCATCCGACATCGAAAAGTTCTGAGCGGTGACAAAGTTCTTGGTATTCATCGTCAGACCAAAGATTACCGCATTGAATACAAACACCTTTTGAAAGCCAAGCGTCTACCGATAAGTGAAGTGCGTACCAAGCATCGGGTCGTCACGATCAAACAAATT
>NW_020204755.1:8250-9740 GCF_001531365.2 Cynara cardunculus var. scolymus
TAATTTCTCTCTCTCAATCAAATCAGTAACATTTGATGATCTATTCTTTCTACTATTCTATTCATCTTGTTCTTGAAGATCTTATCATTTTTGTATGAATCTTGGACTTCACAGGATATCACCACCATATTTTGAACAACCTATCCGATGTTATGGAAATGCACCACCAGCGTATGATGAGAACCTCAAATGCCGTCATCGCTGCTAGACGGGAAATTAGGAGATTGTACAAGTGTCTGGTGGTGAGTGGGATGATGATGCTGATGCTAGGAATGCTGATCGGGTGGATGTTGCTCTAGAAATGATATCTAGTGATAGAATATTTACTCTTTTGTATTGAAACCTAAGATCTTGTTTTGGTGAGCTGTAAACAACTATGAACTTATGACGTCTTTTGAGAAATGCTTATCTACGTCAAGCCATGGTTGAATATAAAATTATTCTGTTCGATTATGTAAATGCTTGAATGTTATCCACAAGATGAATATCATTTGCATCATTTAAATGACTAGAAGTTATTATCAATGATATTGCCATGAAAATGACAAAATTTCCTTCTGACCTAGGCCTTAGAAAATGCCGCCAAGAAGAGAGAACCCTGAAGTTGCACGACTCGTGTCAGAACAACTCTTGGCCGCACTCCCCAACATTGTCAGCCAGGTAGCGGCAGGACTGAACGCTAACCAACCAACCAATTCTGAGCCTAGAACACCCAGGGAATGCACCTATAAATCCTTCAGATCCTGCAACCCAAAAGAATTCCATGGAACTGAGGGAGCCGTAGGATTATTAACCTGGATTGAGAGTATGGAATATGTCCTCCATATCAGTAAATGCACTGTTAGCTCTCATTCCTTGAATGTAAAAGTATAGAAAAAGWAAAACAACAAGTATTGACAGAAGCTGATCTGTCACAGAAGACCACAGAGGACAATCAACAGAAGAAGCTCAATCGTACAAGATTCAAGTGACAGAACCTCTGTCATCCATCACAGATGTTCTGGAAACTTGTCCTCTGCAAAGACCTCGCTACAAGTCAAAGACGACAGAACCTCTGTCGTGTCTCACAGAGGTTCTGGAAGATTTCCTCTGCGTGTTTCAAAGTTTCATCCAGCAGAGCCTCTGTGATGTCTCACAGAGGATCTGCAGAAATGTCTTCTGTGTAGATTATCTTTAGCACGTTTTACTTAGGTTTATTAGCTGCTCGTGACTTTCACGTGATCTTGTCTGTAATCTGTATTAGATGAACGGCTTAGATTTAATTGCTTTAGGTCGTATCAGAAAACGGTTACTTGCCTGTATAAATAGCAGCATAGGCCTTTGTATTTCGTGTGCTTCCAGTATTGTAATTGTCAATATTTTCATCAATTGAAAATCATCTGAAGCTTTTCTCTTTGTGTTATTCAAGTGTTCTTCATCGTGTTCATACCAATTGCTGCTTGTTTGATTATAATACTTTCTGCTGCTCACTCACTGTCAATCCAATCAAT
>NW_020204756.1:0-1343 GCF_001531365.2 Cynara cardunculus var. scolymus
TATTCCACCGATGATTCCGGATATGTAGTTGGTCGCTCCAGAAGAAACTCAACCCGCGACAAAGAGGTGGACCCATACGAACAAGATACGGCATCAAGTGATGAAACTGCCGCACCTCAAGCGTCTTACCTACCTCCAATAGAGCCGGTATCTGACATTCCGTCACGAACCCAGCATGGTCCAAGAATTAGGATCACATCCAGAAAGAGTGTTCCACTGCCACAGAGGGTGACATTTGAGAACTCACAGAGGGTCGTAGGGGAGTCATCCCGACCCCACGAAGGTTGCAGAATGACTCAGATTGTGGCCGGAATACCTGCGTCTTACCCTCAAGGGATGAATCCAACGGAAAGAGAGTGGGTAAGAAGGATTGCAGCGGACACACAAGTACACAAGACTCGACTGAGTTATCATCATCACATCCTCAACAACCTGTCCGATGTAATGGAAGCACATCATGAGAGCCTAATAAGGAACAGAGAGGCTACTGCTGCAGCCCGACATGAAATTAGGAGGTTGTATAGACGGCTGTTTGTTTGTAGCATGATGATGCTAGCATTAGGAATAGCTATAGGATGGATGTTGATCTAGAAGAAATTTGAAATAGGATACTCTTTTGTTCAGACGTTAGGGATCTTCTCTTGTACTTATCATCCAATATCAATGCATGGGCACCTTTTGAAGAATACATATTATGCCAATTTATTGTACGAATAAGTTTACTCTATTTTGGTGTTGGTATTACCTGATTATTTTCCCTGCGAAGAATACCCTTGAGTATCAACAAAATATCTGGGGAGCTATCACCCTTGTTTTGCCATCAACTTATGAATTCCATTCTAAATAGGGTCCAAAGAAATGCCGCCGAGAAGGGAGAACCCCAATATAGCACAACTCGTATCAGATCAACTTATCGCTGCACTTCCCAATATAGTCAGCCAAGTGGCTGCTGGGCTGAATGCCAACCAAACTTCAAACACTGAGCCTAGGCCTCCACAGGAATGTACGTACAAGACTTTCAGAGCTTGTAACCCCAAGGAATTCAATGGAACCAAAGGARCGGTAGGATTACTGTCATGGCTCGAGAGTATGGAGTCCGTTCTGCACATTAGCAAGTGCACCGAAGGAAATAAGGTCGAGTATGTGGCATGCCTATTGCAAGGAAGGGCGCTAACTTGGTGGAACACTATAGTTCAAACCAAAGGTCGAGAAGCGGCTAACCGACTTTCCTGGGAAGAGTTTAAGAAGTTGCTAAAGGACGAATACTGTCCGAGGAGTGAACTCCAAAAATTGGAAATGGAGTTGTGGAACCTCGAAATGAAAGGAGACAATATCTCTACGTA
>NW_020204756.1:3248-4899 GCF_001531365.2 Cynara cardunculus var. scolymus
TCTCAAACAGAAGCTGTGTAATGCACCTATCTTATCCTTACCGGAGGGTTCGGATAACTTCGTGGTCGTTTGCGATGCATCGCATCAAGGGTTAGGATGCGTATTGATGCAGAAAGATAAGGTCATCGCCTATGCCTCGAGACAACTCAAAGTGCATGAAAAGAACTATACTACTCACGACATGGAATTGGGAGCAGTAGTATTTGCACTTAAGATTTGGAGACACTATCTCTATGGCACAAAATGCACCATCTACACGGATCATAAAAGCCTTCAACACATCCTCAATCAGAAAATGTTGAATATGAGGCAAAAAGGTGGGTTGAATTGCTTAGTGATTATGATTGTGAGATCAAATACCATCCAGGCAAAGCCAATGTTGTGGCCGATGTTTTGAGCCGAAAGGAAGGAATAAAACCGTCAAGGGTAAGAGCTTTGGGAGTCTTGGTGAATACCAGTTTGAAGGCCCAAATCCTAGAGGATCAGGAACTTGAAGAATGAAACTCTGCATGGTTTGGAGTCCAAGTTTCAGATAGAGTCTGATGGGGTGTGTTATTTGGGAAATAGAGTTTGGGTACCTAAGATTGGCAATATTAGATCAACCATTTTGGATGAAGCTCATCGATCAAAATATTCGATTCACCCGGGAGCAGACAAAATGTATAAGGATTTAAGAGCATACTACTGGTGGCCTGGAATAAAAAAAGATATCGATGGACTTCATAACTAAGCTACCTCGATCAGGAAAAGGGCATGACGCTATTTGGGTGATTATGGTTCGTTTGACAAAATCTGCCCACTTTTTGCCAATCCGAGAGAATTATAAGATGGAGAAGTTAGCTTAGATCTATGTAAACGAAATCGTCGCTAGGCATGGGGTGCCTACTTCCATTCTATCGGATAGAGACAGTCGTTTTACGTCAAGGTTTTCGCAGTCGCTTCAGCAAGGAATGGGTACTCGTCTGGACCTAAGCACTTCTTATCACCCCCAGACAGATGGACAAACCGAAAGAACAATCCAAACCCTGGAAGACATGTTGCGAGCCTGTGTTATAGATTTTGGTGGAAGCTAGGACACGCATCTTCTATTAGTGGAATTTGCCTACAATAACAACTACCATACCAGCATCCAATGTGGGCCTTATGAAGCTTTGTATGGGCACAAGTGCAAATCTCCATTGTGTTGGTCAGAAATTGGCAATAAACAGTTAACTAGACCCGACGTTATCCAATAGACCACTAATAGGATTGTAGTAATCAGATATCGACTCAAGGCTGCAAGGGATCGTTAGAAAAGCTATGCTGACAATCGGAGGAGACCATTAGATTTCCAGAAAGACGATAAAGTTTTCCTAAAGGTCTCACCATGGAAAAGGAGTGATACATTTTGGAAAGAGAGGCAAGTTGGGCCCTCGTTATATTGGTCCCTTCGAAATAGCAGAAAGGATTGGACCAGTGGCATACAAGCTAATTTTTCCCTCGGAGTTAAGTGTTATCCATGATACATTCCATGTATTGAATCTCAAAAGATGCCTAACAGATGAAACTCAAGTGATGCCACTGGAAGATGTGCAAGTTAACGATCAACTGCGTTTTGTTGAAAAACCCATAGAGATCATGGATAGGGAAGTTAAGCAGTTGAAGCGTAACA
>NW_020204756.1:8334-10130 GCF_001531365.2 Cynara cardunculus var. scolymus
GGACATCCTCTTCCTCTTCCTCAGCTTCAGAGGCTGAGTAAGTGAATCGGATGTGTGTTCCCTTCGATAGATCAAATATCGAGGGAAGAGGTGCACGAAATGAAGATCGCTTTGAACAATCTATGGGTTCAACATCAGAAGCAATGAATGCTTCTGTGTGTGTGAAGGGTTGTGGCGAGCCCTGAGGCGAAGGGGCTCTTATATCTTCATCACCTCTCTGTTGGGAGAGGGGTGATGGATGATGGGGTTCCTCGGCTTGATCAACTCCAGAGGCCCGAAGGATGGCCTCTGGATGGCTGGCTTGGGTGGGGATTGGACTGGGTCGTCCTGTTTCAATATCCCTTTGGCTTTGATCGGCAGGGATAGTGGATGTGGCTGCCCTTTGGGAAGTGGGTTTAGGGATTTGTGGGTGAGGGCCGGGGGAGTCACTAGCATCATCATCATAATCTTCATCATCTGATGAAGATGATGCTTGTGCTTCCTCGTTTGGAGAAGGGGACGGCTCTACGTGCTCCTGGGTAGCTGTCCTTGGTTCATGGGAYAGCRTGRAGCGTTCATAGGTCTGGYGTATCTCGTTTGTCRATGGAATGACAGTGAGCATAGCCCTTGAGAGTGGTCTGTTGATGCTGTATCCGTCCTTTGAAAGAGTTGGGCGATGTCCATGCATTTTGTAGACCAGTGTGAATAGCTCCGTGGCGGGGAGTGCATTTTTCCTCATGGYATCCCCAATGATGAGAGCAAGGAATCAAGGGAAGAGAACAGATGTTAATGGTTTTCCAGCGGCTTGGAGCTTGCACTTCTTTATCATGGCCGCGTGGATCTCTGTGTATATGAGAAGGGCGTAGTCGATGTTGAGGTTGAAGTAGAGGCCATACATGATCGTCATGATATTTAGGTTTCCTTGGTCGAGGGAGCCTAGTTTGCATGTCAGTGACAGATTCAGAATGGAGAAGAACAAATTCCACATTGCTGGGAAGAATTTTCTTTTGAATTCTGAGATGTTTCTAATCGGTTTGTTGTAGCCTAACATCCTTACGAATCGCAGAATGTCCTCAGAGGTTGGTAGCTCGTCATAATTATCGATTTCGAGCTCTTTTCTTGTTGGAATACATAGCACCTTGGAGATCTTTGCTCATGAAATTTTGACGGCACAGAGTATGTCGTTTGGTGCGTCGATATCGCCCATGATATCGTGACTGGCCTCATCAAATTCACAGTTTTGCCAGTACTGTTGAACGTATTTGACAGGTACTTTGGGATTTACCAAGGTGAGAGAAGGGAGGAGAATGTAGTTTTTGAAGAACTCAATTATGATTCCGTACCTGTCGTCAAAGAGGGTGTTTGTTAGGTCGATCTGGTGATTATTTGGTTTCATAGGGAGGAAGACGATGGCCCTACTGTCGGCTCCCGTGGATTGAAGGCGGCTGTCGTTGTTGTCAGATTCATGGGAAGCGGAAGATGCCATTGCTATGGAGGTTTGCAGGTAGTATGTGTTCGTCAAAAAGGAGTTTGCAGGTTTTGAAGGCGTAAAGATGGTAATGGTGGGGAGGATGAGTATATATAGTGGGGATGGGTGAGAGGGAAGGGAAACGTTTCTWATAATTATTATAATATAATAATCATAAGAAAGTGGCGGTTGAGTATTTGATAATGGGATGGGAGGAACGTGAGCCGGCTTGATAGTACGTGCTATTAATGAATGTGGACACGTGTCATGCTGGGGTTTGGGAGGGAAAAAGAAAGAAGCGGCAAAGAGGGGACAGCCTGTTTTGTGTCAGGCGCGTGGTGTGGGTGAC
>NW_020204757.1:0-1250 GCF_001531365.2 Cynara cardunculus var. scolymus
AAACCTTGCTAAATATTTGCTTAAGTGTTTGTCCGGACAAAGCTTGGCTGGATAAGGGGTTTAAACCGGATAAGCCTTGTGAGGTTTAGTGACCGGATAAGTTTAAACCGGACAAGCCTTGAGAGGCTTAGTGCCCGGATAAGTATAAACCGCACAAGTCTTATTCGGTTTAGTGAACGGATTAGTATACCGGACAAGCCTCGAGTGGTTTGTTGTCTGGAGTTGTAAACCGGTTGAGTAGTGAGCGATTTAATTATAATGAATTCACTTGTGTTTTCAAACTGAAGGAATACGATCACTTAGTGACTGGTTTATTGTTAAACCGGACAAGGCATGAGCGGACTAGTGTCCGGATTCGTTATCTGGAAAATCTTGAAATTGTTTTAAGTGATTAATCGGTTTAACAAGAATAATATGTTGACCGGATTAGATATCCGGACAAAGTGGAAAGTGTTATCCGGATGAATATTGACCGGATTTGTTGATATAATTTGAAATGATATTTTGGGGCTTGATGAAATTTACATTTTATTATAAAATGAAGTTTTATAAATGTTTTTGATATGAAAATGTTTCCCATGACTGCGGTCTATTTGGAATTATATTTTTATATATAAATGGTTTCTACCAAGCATGGTGACGTAAGTCTGTTTTGGTATGAAACTATATTTTGAAAACCTTCCTACCAAGCGTGGTGACGTAAGTCTATTTTGGTATGGAAGTGAGTTTTTAGTTCCCCCATACGTGGTGACTTTTGTCTGTTCTGGCTTGGAACTGGGAATGAGTACTTTCAGACGTGCTGACTTTGTCTGTTCTGATAAGTGACTCTGTTTTAAATGGAGGAATAAGGGTGGCATACCAAGGAGAGGTGTCCATTTGTTATAAGGGTGGCATATCAAGGAGAGGTGTCCATTGGATATAAGGGTGGCATTGTCTGTGTGTGGTTTTATATAACTCTTTCAATTATATCCTTTGAGACTACCGAGAGCTGGAAATCTTTATTTTTTTGTGATTTAAGGATTTATGATCGAGGTTCTTAATGGAAATCATAGATTGGATATTATTGTGGAAAAAAGATTTATTTTGGCCTGAAACTTTGTTAAGCCTTGTTTTTGAGAAAAAAGTTTAAAAAGTGGCAATATATGGAACCTTATTGGTTTTAAAAGGTATAAGATTTGAATAAGCTAAGTGATAGCTTGAATTTGAGAAATGATTTGGTATTTCGATATTATGGATTCATATATTTGTTA
>NW_020204757.1:5435-7075 GCF_001531365.2 Cynara cardunculus var. scolymus
TAGAGTTTGCTAATAAATTTCCAGATGAAATCAAAGACAAAACTCAATTACAAARATTTTTAGGATGTTTAAATTATGTTCATGATTACTTCAAAGATTTAGGAATAATTTGTAAACCACTTTACCAAAGACTCAAAAAAAGTCCTAAATCATGAACTCAAGAACATACCCAAATTGTTCAACATATAAAACAAAAAGTCAAATATTTACCATGTCTTCATATTCCTAACCCTAATTCCCAGCTAGTAGTCGAAACATATGCTAGTGACATAGGATTTGGAGGAATACTCAAACAAAAGGTAAATGATCAAAGTAAAGAAGAATTAGTTAGATATTTTTCAGGTGCTTGGAATGACACTCAAAAGAACTATTCAACCGTTAAAAAGGAAATTTTAAGTATTGTTTTATGTATAAAAAAGTTCGAAGATGATTTATACATGAAACCTTTTTTATTAAGAATTGATTGTCAGTATGCAAAACCAATTTTAGAAAATGATATAAAAAATATGATTTCAATACAAATCTTTGCAAGATGGCAAGCCTTGCTTGGAAACTTCTATTTTCAAATTGAATTTATTAAAGGAAAAGATAATTCTTTACCAGATTTCTTATCCAGAGAATTTCTACAGGAAAAATGACTTCTCCTCCATCTGATCAAAAGAAAAAAAAAATCCTTTCTCCATTCAAGTCTATTCAAACTGATCGATCCATCATTCCAGTTACTCCTACTCAAAATAGATTCTCTTCTTTTTCTCAAACACCATCTCGCCCATTTTATTCAGCYTTAGTTCAAAAGTCGAGTAATGATACAACTTCATCAACATCAAAATCTATTGCTCTTACTCCTCCAAAAACCATTCAAAAAATACCCTTTGTTTAGAATAGTCCTATAAAGCCTTCTACTCCTACGAAATATGATCCAAGTTCAAGTTCTTATTTACTAAATCCCTATAATCAAACAGTCAAAATTCTTGAAGAACATGAAGTTCGTCTTCAAGGCAAAKGATTTCATGTGCTCAATGATTATCTTTTTCAGAAAGATTCTTTATTCATTGGCGATTCTTTCAAAACCAGAGAATATTATGAAGCAATTCTTATAGAATCTAAATCTATTCGAGTTGTTCATAGGTCGAATCAAGCCAATTCTGCTCAAATYGATTTCAGTAAAGTTCAAATCCTTCATGTTCTCTCTACTCAAGATTGGGGATCTCAACTTTATTACAGCAAGCCTTTACAAAATTATAGCCGGTATCCATCCTACAACTATTATGATTATCAAGACGCATGGTACAATTTCTTGTATCTAAGAAGTTATACGCACTCATGGTTTTTGTACTTTGACAAAAATTTTGATTGCACTTATCCAAGATGGTTTGTTAAATGGTTCAAATTTTTGGGAAATATTCCTCAAACCCTTCCTCCATGAGTAATGGAAGGATTCAAGAAATTTCAAGAAATCTTTGATCAAGAAATTACCGAATTTGAGTTTCTTCTTCAATTTACGGTAATATTCAAAGTACCATGGATTTTATCATGGACCTTCAAAGTTATTGATGCAACCGGTTCTTCTCCTCCATTACTACAAAGGATTTCTAGAGTAAAATGGTGGGAAAAGCTTCCAACTGATCAAATGCAAAAAA
>NW_020204757.1:8585-10027 GCF_001531365.2 Cynara cardunculus var. scolymus
TTGAATAATAGTCTGAAACTCCTTGCATAGTCATTTTTTGCATTTGATCAGTTGGAAGCTTTTCCCACCATTTTACTCTAGAAACCCTTTGTAGTAATGGAGGAGAAGAACCGGTTGCATCAATAACTTTGAAGGTCCATGATAAAATCCATGGTACTTTGAATATTACCGTAAATTGAAGAAGAAACTTGTAATAACCGGATCCTGGTTATTACCCAAGGTAATTTATACGTTAATATTTGACTAAATGATTTTCGTGATAACATGATAATTTGCTACGTGCGAATATGTGCATTTATGCATTATTTGAATATGAATATATATATATATATATATTTATTTATACATATATATGTATATGTGTGTGCATACATGATATATGTGTATGGAATATAATATATATATATGTGGAGTAGGAATGCATGCATAGGTGTATATATATTTATATGGTTAAAAATGGGTGTAAGTGTATGTGTGCATACGTGTTTGTATGCATGTATGTGTTGATTAGTATGAGGTGGCAATGGGGGGGAAGGCGGTTAGCCGACCTTCCCCATTTTGGAAAGAATATAAGGGGGTTACCCCCTTCATTTGACTATTTCTTACCACTTTGAGAGAATTGAGAGGTTTTAAAAAGAAGTGTTGTCCGGTTTACTTCAAGAGGTGATTTCGAGTGCTGGATTTCAAAAGGATTGATTTCAAGAGTTTTGTGTTCAAAAGCTTTTAAGGTGAGTGGTTTCTAAATCTTTTGCATAAAAAATTATTACTGATTTTATTAGTATGCTTCGTATTMTTATCCTTTGAAATGAAACTTTGATTATATTGTCTAAGTGTTTATCCGGACAAAGCTTGACCGGATAAGGGTTTAAACCGGATAAGCCTTGTGAGGTTTATTGACCGACTTATTATAAACCGGACAAGCCTTGAACGGTTTATTGTCCGGATTGTTTTAAACCGGACAAGTCTTGAACGGACTGTTGTCCGGATTTAATATCCGTTCAAAAACAATTATATTCTAAGTGTAAGCCGTTCAAAGTGTATGTGGTGTGTTGACCGGATTAGATGTCCGGACAAAGTGGAATTATTTCTAAGGGTTTAAGTCGGACATTTGTTGACCGGAATTGTAGATCAGATTTGTTGACCGGAATTGTTGACCAGATTTGTTAACCGGATTTGTTATCCGGACAAATATGTTAGAAATTATTTTAAATGTTAAACCGGATAAGCTTTAATCGATATTTTATCCGAATATCTTTTAATTGGAATTTTCATAAGTTTTATGTTTAGACTTTTTATATGATTTAAAATGTCTATTATTGGGATTAATTGTGGATTAAAAAAATGAGTATTTTTATATCTTTTTAAATAAATGATATGTTCCTACCAAGCGTGGTGACGTAAGTCTGTTTTGGAATGAAACTATATTTTTGGAAACCTTCCTA
>NW_020204758.1:0-9935 GCF_001531365.2 Cynara cardunculus var. scolymus
TCACGACGAAGTTTGGGTACTCACCTGGCAGGTACCTCAACTGTATCACCAGCAGCAGGAATACGAGGGATGATGGTGGTTGGGACATATGGGACATTTAAAATAGATTCATAAAGTTCTAGATCTAGACCCTCATAGATATTTATCATCTGAATCTTCCATTGGGGATATTCTTCCCTAATGAGGGTCGGAGGTTTTGCCAAGGAACCGGCACTATACATGGAGTTCCACAATTGAGACGACATTTTAGATCAACATTTTGAGAAGAAAACTTGACGAGAAGGATAATCGACAGAAAAACGATTTCCGGATTACGTAAAAGGAAACGTTCTAAAAACCGAGAAAAATATGAGTGATAACCCTTTTAAAACGAATAATCAAGGAGAATTAAGAGTAGAATCCAGTCGGATATCGAWCGACTAATCAATGAATTTGATTAGCAGGMGCTGATACCAATTTGTTGAACCCAGATACTCTTAATTTGTTGAAAACACAGTGTAAATAATAAGAATGAATGATTAACAGTGTATCAAGAATGATTAACCGAAATATTCAAAGTGAAAGTAAAAACAATTGAATGACTTGAATATGTCGAATGCTTTTATTGATAAAATTGAAGAACAATCAAAGCAAAACATAATCTCACAGAATTTGCGTAGAGTATAAGTCGGTTCCTTCAGGTTGTTTAAACCTGAGGCGGAAGCCTCTTTATATACGCCTAGGTCTAACAAACTATGTTATAAAATAGGCTTGAAACTTCGAGCTGACTGGTCTGCGTCCTTATCTTTGACTTCCCTTGAAAGGCGGAGTAGACTTGGTCAAGCCGCCTCAAATCTGTTAGATGCTTGCKAGAATGTCTGGGCTAACACRTGCGCGTTCCATGGATAAGGTTGCCAGAAGCTCTGCATGAACACACAGAAGCTCTGCAGGTACTATGCAGAGGCTCTGGGTCTTGGAGTTGTAACTTGGTGTCAGGCGCTTATGCTTTTTGGCGCACAAGGCTTGATCGTCCATGGGGATAGAGCGCAGGCTCTATATGAATGGAAGCTTCACTCTTGAGTAAGAGCTCTGGTTCTTGATCTTCTGCATGAGAGCTCTTAGTCCAGGTCGCTTCAATAGACTAAGTCCTATTCGATTAGAGTAAGAGACTTCTTACTTACACTTTCATAAGATRGGGTCTAACACAAATTTCTCTTCATCATCATTAGAATCATTTGAAGAGTCACCTTCATCTTTGTTCTTTCCATTACGAAGCCAGACTTTTGGAACAATAGGGCTATCCTTATGGATAGAGAKATATTGACTAACAACACCCTCAAGGAAGAGTGTCATGTGACTTTTACACAAGGGAAAGTTGTTCTTATTGAACTTAGGAGGCTTGGCAATAGTGCCATTGTCATGATAAGAAGGAGTGGAGTTRGAAGAAGAAGAGGTCATTGAAGATGTAGCTTATGAGATTGAGTTATTTGCTCTAATKCCGCTTGTTGGTCCCGAATGGGATGGCAATAAACAAAAAGTAATTGTAGMTGGGGGTTGAATACAATTACATAGACTTTTTTTCACTTTTTAATTCTTATTGATGTATATCAATAATTAACATATAGAGATACAATTAGGATTCTTGTGGAAGAAAGGAAAGGATAACCTTACCTAAACAATATTACAAAAAGAAGAACTTACAAGAACAACACAGAGAGTACTTGCAAAGAAATAAAGAACACACTAAGCATGTCTCCACGTAATTATTCAAAGACCCTCTCGAGTTCATTGTGCATCACTTAAGCCGTATTTCGGATTCGCCCATCTCTGGGTCTAAGATCTAATATTAACACTTCAAAGTGATCAGCTTATCCGCATTTTAAGTGCCGTTTTAAGTGACCAAGTTACGAAGTGATAAAAGATAAAAACACCCAAATATTATATAAACTTCCTAAGTTAAACTCACACCCACACCCATACAAGTAATTTAGCTAGACATAATAAAAGTAATTAAAGACATAAAATAATACTGAAATATAAATTGCATTAATGTAAAACTAAATTACAAGTACATGGAAGTAAAACACTAGAAGTTAAAGACATAAATTATAAAGACATAAATTGAAGACATTAATTAAAAAGCATAATAATAATAATAAAAGAAAAGAGAAGAGAGACACACTAGAGAGTATTGTGTCTTAGATGGTGTTGGGCACACCTCAAAATGGCTCCCCAAGCCTCTTTATATGGGGGAGAGGAAGGGAGAAAAGGACATCCAATCATTACCTTGAGGGTGGTCACGGTTCCAGCATCTTCCTAAATCGAAACGTGGCGCTGGCTGCTACGCTATAAGGAAAATAAGGTCGCGCCTTCACCAAGGCAATTGCTTTTGGTGTAGTGGGTAAGCGTTTGATCCTAACAATTGGTATCAGAGCAGGTCACGGGTTCGAATCCCATGGTGTGCATAATATGCAAGGAGTGCATAATTATGAGAAATGCATGTTGTGCGGCCATTGACTTCTAACGAAGCTCTTATTAGTACCGACAGATGCTGGGGGGGGATTGTTGGTCACGGTTCCAGCATCTTCCTAAATCGAAACGTGGCGCTGGCTGCTACGCTATAAGGGAAATAAGGTTGCGCCTTCACAAAGGCAATTGCTTTTGGTGTAGTGGGTAAGCGTTTGATCCTAACAAGGGTAATTATTACAAGGCTAAGAAAATAYAAAATAAAATAAAATAGAAGAATGAAGACAACTCATAAACAGCTGGAGAAAATATCTGRAGAAATCTTCAAGTTGCACGTTTTCCAAGAAGCTGTAACAAGGCTGATAGACATCCCACAGTGGTGCCACAGTGAGCAGTGCTGACAGAAAAATACAGGTTTTTGGAATAATACCTCTTCCTTTGTGTTTCATCATCTTTTTAAAACTKTTTGGAATAAAAGAGTAAAAACAAGAAAATTGGGATTTAATAATAGCAAAAAGGGAGGAAATAAAAAGGAAATAACTCTTAAAAATAAGAGTTATCATTTAGTCTTTAGGAAGATCTTCTTTGGATGAATTAGTAGCTTCCAACAACTACACAAAAATTTTGGGTGCCTGAAGGTCTTCCTTCAAATCTTTGGTGCATAAAGATCTTCCTTCAAATATTCGGTGCATGAAGATCTTCCTTACAATCGGCTTGTAGATTCAAAACATTTTCAATCTTCATATCAGCTACTCTGGAGTCTTGGTGTATAAATTTGATATTTGATCCACAGTACTGTATCGATCACCTTCTGTCTTCACATCGRCTAGTCTTCGATTTTGCCAATGGATTTAAGTATGTTCCAAGATACCAATATACAAAGAAAGTAATAATTACTAAGTGTTGATAGGATAGAGAAACAGATCAATGGRTCATTACCAAATCAATAGGTGACTCAACAATCCCCAACCACCTTCTTCTAGTTACATACTCTTAATTTTTCATATATAATTCCTATATGTATTGATGTTATTGTTTCATCCCACAAAATCTTATGATTCAACAAAAAAATGCATGGTTTCACATTTAAACACCTAAAAATATACTTAGCTCTAAATTTTTGTGGTTTTACAGGCAACTACACCCCAAAGATTAGKTCCACCCCTAGAAAAACCACCTTCCATTGAATTTCCTTATTGTTTCTAGAAAAACAGAAAGAATTTTTTCAAAAGAAAATCATCATTACTCGGATCCAATTGTGGCGATATTGGTAGTGAATCTAGTTTACTTGTTCTCCTAATAAAATTGATTCGATTAATTATTAGKGGGATCCATTTGATTTKTTTTTCTAGAGTATCACCATAATCAAATAAATGAATTATTGAGAAAATATTTGTTTAAAACTTATCAACCAAATAATCTCTAATTAGTCTTCTCGGGTGTCGGCATAGCCTCGGTTAACTTTGTGTCAGCAGGCGCGTCCATAACTTTCCAAGAAATAATGTCGAGGTGAAAGAAGATGTTTTAAAACCCTAAATAACATAACTTTTCTAGATTTGCTTTTGATTAACCAAATATTTCATGAACGCATGTAAACGTTTCCATCAACCATGCTAAAAAAGGGTAAACTGGAAACCTTATATGAGTTACATTTTAAAAGGTGGTAACATAAGATGTTCTTCTATTTGATCACCTCTAATTACTTATAATTAAAATATATTTCTATGTTAAGGTAATATATTATATGGTTTTAGGGTTTTTACAAATCACATGATTACAGGTAAATATTTTATATATTTTATAAAATATAGAAGATATATAAATTCGTACCTATAATTGGTATTATTTTGTAGGACATGTTAATGGGTATATCTATAATTTATTAAGAATTTTTTTTATATTTGATGTATAAATTCCATACAATACTTATGGATATTTATATACGAGCAATTATTCAAGCACCTTTTATTTGGAATTAATTGACTAGTAAATAATAACGTTTAAAAAGAGTCAAATAAATGAAGATGATTGAATTGGGCATCAATAATTGTCATCCATGGACCCACGATCTCTTTTACTATTAAGATTCCCTTTCAAAAGCCTCTACAATATTCCATTGAATGCATATACAAGGTTTCTTTACAAATCTAGCATTTTTAACATATTTAATTTAGCATAAAAACCTTAAAAAGCGGAAGTTGTTTAAAAAACCMATGAATTCGCATCAGATGGAGGATTCACGAAATAATCCACCGAAATGACGAGAACGGTCAATTACAGTCGTGTCGCTTAACCCACTATCCTCTCTATAAGAATGAGATGTCTTATAAATATCTTAAATTATCAATAAAATATGAATATTATTATTACATCACAATGATTTTCTCGGATGCACTTGATCTACCTATCTTTCTGAGTTTGATTAGTGACTCAAGATATTTAGTAAAACATAATTATTTTGAACTACCGAAACTGAGGTCTTACCACTTGTAACGCACCGTTATCATAGGTGMGTGTTTCAATAAACTATAATATGTACAACACTTTTTACAACATATTCTTTGTCACATCGTAAAACTATTACATAATAAAACTATTACATCAACAGAAACGTTCTAAACATTATTTAGATAGTTCGTTACATATAAACCACAAATGATACCCACTTAAGAAAAACTACAAATGATAGATTATATAAGAGGAAACACATAATGCTTTTCCTTTGCATACTTTTTTTTTATGATTTAATAATTCCAGTCATTCTTAGTATTGTTGGTATTCTTCTCGACTTTTGGAGTAGATAAGAATATCATCTATTAAAACGATAATGAACTAATTGAGGTATCACTTACATACCCCATTCATAAGATCAATAAATACACCTCGTGCATTACTAATGTCCTTATGTTGTTTGAAATGTCGTCTTACATATATCTTTTGCTTGTACCTTTAATTGAGATTATCGAAGCGTAAATCTAATTTCGAGAAGTCACTTTATCCTTGTTACAGGTCGAACATGTCATCAATAATTGGTAAAGGATACTTGTTCTTGATTGTGACTTTATTCAATTCAATTCTAGGTAATTAGTGCACATCCTCATGGTTCCATTATTTTCTTTTCAACGAACAACATTGATGCACTCCAAGATGATCAACTTGGACGGATAAAACCTTTATAAAGAAGTTCTTGTAATTGACTTAAGTTTTTGCATTACTGATGATGCAAGCCTGAATAGGATTTGAGCTATTGGTGTAGCTCCGCRTGCCAAATCAATATGAAAACCATTTGTCAATCTATGGGTAATAGGGTAAGTCATCAAGAAAAACTTCTGGATACTCACATACAATGGGTATCTCTTCAACCTATTTCATTTATTTCACAACATCAATCACATATGCCAAGTATCTTTTGCATCCCTGGSGAAYGCATTTTCTTATCYTTAAGATAGAATTTAAGTTGGGAGAATCCCTATTTACTATAAATTGTGACCCCCTTACCATCCCTATTTATAATTCTAACTATGTATCTTCTTATTACATACTGTATGAGCTTGGTTTTGAAAAAACCAATCCAGACCCATCAAAATACTGAATTCACAAAATAATCATAGGTAAAATTTGGATAGGGAAATGATGGCCATCTATTTCAATTGTGCAATCTTTATATAGTAGTGTGATAGTATCATTAACCATTTCTAGCTTGATCTTCTAATCTAGTTTCTTAGATAAACAGTGATCATTGRTCCAATGCTTCARGCAAAACCTATTCCCAGGGTGTGACAGTTTAGATGCAAATGAAATCTTGTAAACACAAATGATTAATTAGATCCRAAATCAAATAATACKTTTGYATGCTTTTCATTAATAAGAAAAGTACCAAACACCATGTCTATCATTCCTTTTGTTTCTACTGTAGTGAGTTGAAGACCCTCCCCTTGGCTATTTCAGTTTCTACTTTACTCACAAGTACTCGTGATTGCTCTGCTTGGTTGCACATCTTTTGGCTTTGGACAATTATACATCAAGTGTTTCATTGAACCATAATTGGGATAAAATGGGTTTATCAAATGCTTGTYTATCCATCGTGTCTTTTATGGCAATTATACATAAGTTGTTCCCATGATACAYTATCAATTGTGTCTTTAATGACAATTGGGACAAAATGGGTTTATCAAATGCTCTTCTATCCKCAAATATGTGGTTCCTAAAATTTGTTGCTAAAATTTCCCCCTTCAAATTTCCTTCTTCCAGTAATTTTGTTGGCATTTGACACACAAGTCTTTCTAGGCCAATATTGTTAATTCCACGACTTCCTGAAAACTTTGAGATCGAGACATATTCACAAACCTTTGTAGATCTTTTCTTAGGCCAATCGAAAAATGATTTATYTTCCGGGTTTTAGTGGCWACTAGGTAAGTCGTTAAATGAGACTTTTCAGTATAGGCTTTCACATAGTTTTTCACCAATTTGTTTCCTTGTTCTAGTCTTGTGAACTCTCGTTCCATCATTTTCATGAAGGTATCTGGGAAGTATCTTCCATAGACTAGTTTYTTATATTCTTCCTACGACAAGGTTGCTACTGTGGCTATGCCTTTAATGGGTTGAATAATATTCCACCAATAAAGAACACCAAATTTTTAACCTGAAGCAAACACTACTTGTTGATAGGGAGAACATTTACATGTCTGAAAATAGCTTTCCATTTCATCTAGCTAATTAATTGGAGCTATGGGTCCTTTTTTCTGTCAAACATTGAAGGATCAACATTAGTTAAGGACCTTGTTGTTGCTTTCATAAGTATGACCGCTATCATRATCACTATTTTACCTGATTTTTTGCAAGACCTTTTTTTTTTTAGTTTTGATGCATAGTAGTTTGAACTTGGGCTATTATTGTTGGTAAACTTTTTTGAATGCCTCAAGAAATGTATGTTGCTATGTCAAATTCSTCCGGACGACTCATCATGATCCATTTTTTGTTGATTGGCTCCTCAATCAATTCTTGGTGGTGAAGAATTATTTATGTTACATGAAGTTTTTCTTCAAGTATTCATTACAAAGAAGTGTTTGTGTGTAAATACATAAATAATTCTTCATATATGCATCATACAAATCTTGGAAAACATTTAACATTTTCTCTTACCTAATTCCTTTAGGTTTGTAATAAGGATATACCTATTATACAAAATTGCACCCAACTATTTTATACATTTCATATGATGGTATTCATGCTCTTTATATATCTCTATTCCAGTTTTAGYAATTAAAATTGCAAATATCAGGTGTTGGTTCATACGTTAGCCACAATTTTCGTCAAGTATAAACTCTGAAGTGTGCATTCAGATTTGTAAACTTAGTGTTTACAGAGTTCGACTAAATTTAAAGACCTGCTTCTAGAGTTAGAAGAAAATCTGAAGACGTTTGTTCAAAATTGAAGAATAAGTCTAAAGAGGCTTTCTAGAGTTCAAGTGATAAATATGTATGTGTAAAGTCTTCAGAGTTTGAAAGAAAGCTATTGTAGAGTTAAGGCTAAGTATGGATACTCTATCCATATTTAGACACTTAGAAGTTTTTAAGAAGACAATTTCTCAATATTGAAGATTTCCTATATAAAGATACCARAACACGTGTACATTTGTAACAGGGCTGTCATGTAAATCTTGTAACCATAACATTTCTATTTTAGTACAAATAGAAGTTAGTTAGACATTGATAAGTAACTTTTCATACATTTTTTAAAATAGATTGTATAGAATTCTCTCATCAGATTCATTTGTAATCATTCTTTGATAATCAATATACATGATGACGGCCTTGGTCCAATACTTTTCTTGTTGATACTCTTTTGTGTTCTTTACATTCTTGACTGAGATTTTTTATGGGACTTACAATTGGTATCAGAGCCATCACCTCTTGAATTCTAAATCATATCTCACTTTTTTCTCTAAATCTTGATTCATTTCTACTTGATTGATCAATTTCATTTGATTTGATCAATTATCCTTGTTTCTTGATCATTCTTTTTGAATTCAAAAAAATTGTCGAAACAGTCAAACTTCTATTGGCATTATATCTAAATAGTATGCTAGAAYTGGATCTGCGACAAAACCTCCAGCTCTGTTCATTGGATAATATACGAATGGAGAATTCCTATGATTCCATTTCTGGATAATATTGATGACCAATTGATGAAATTAGTTCTTGAAGGACCACTTGAAGTTTTCATTGAGATTCCYGTTGTTCCAAGAACAAAGAATGCCCCTGGTATTTCTGTTTTCAAGATCAGAAAGGATCCTAGCATGTATATTGGAGAGGAGGAGAGAAGAACAAAGATTGATAGAAGGGGTTTGACATTGCTAACCATGGCACTTCCTAATGAAATTTTTAACCGGGYAGACAGTCTGAAGTCTGCAAAAGCCACGTGGGATGAAGTAGAAGCCTAGATGCAGGGAAGAGAAAAGGAACTTCAGAACAAGAACAACATCTGTATAGGAGCTTCTGAAGGATTCAAAGCAAAGGAGTCTGAATCCCTTTCTGAAACATACAACAGATTCAATGACATTCTAAATAATCTGAGATGAATTGGTGTTAAGAAAATAAATTCTAAAATCAATAATAAGTTCTTGAAGAACTTGGGGCCAGAATGGGATAGTTTTRCAGATAATATCTTGATTAAATATCTTACCAGAAAGAATATTCATGATATCTAAGGTATTCTTAATCAACATGAGGAGAAGGTAAGGGAGAGACTGACTGAAAAGAAGAAGGTGAATGATTCTCTAGCTTTGATCTCTAGTCAAAAATTCAAATCAAGCTATAAGAGATCATCAAAGATTGTTGAAATTCCTGAGATAGATCCAATTCAAATTCTGATAGTGGGAGTTTAGATATGGAACTAAAGAAGATATCATAAAATCTTGCACTGTTAACGAAAGCCTTTAATAAAAGATTTGCAAAGAAAATTCATGATAAGTCAAASACTTACAATTACAAGAAAGGGGCAATCGTGATAAGMAATATAGTTCTGAATTAAAAGGTTTTGAGAAGAAGTATCGTAGAAGATAAGAAAAAGAGAAAGTCCAAGAGAATGTTGATGAGTAAGTACCTAGGTGTTTTAATTGTGGGAAGCCTACTCACTTTGCCAGAGAATGCAAATTTAAGAAATCAAGAGATTCAAATTATTTCTCCAAGAAACTGAATCATGCAAAGAATAAGGAACAAGGGCAAGTGTTTATGGCTGAAGAAGAAAATTGGCTTGAATGATCTTCTTCAAGTGAAAAAACTGCCCATTATAGAAGATCTTGCTTCATGAGTTCCATTGATCAATCAGGCACTTCTCACACTAAATCTGACTCTGATGATGAGACACTTAATTGATAAATAAAATTGAATCAATGAATACTGAAATTGATGACCTGAAGAAAAGGTTTAAAAGGTGAGAGAATTATTGTCAACAAATTTAGAGAAGAAAAAGAAAGTCAATACAAAAAT
>NW_020204759.1:0-1638 GCF_001531365.2 Cynara cardunculus var. scolymus
TTCTGTTCGTCTTCATCAGAGGATTCATCAGTTACTAACTCACTCGATTGAGCTAGTAGAGATAGTAGTCAGCCTTCTTTTTGTAGAAGGTTGCATCTCTAGGACCCCTCTATGGAGCCTTTGGCCCTTTTGACCAGCAATCTGCAGCAAAGTGGCCTGGCTTGCCACATCTAAAGCATCCTTCCTTCGACTCTTCCTTCTTCTGCTCCTCTACCTTCTGTGAAGGCTTCTGCTCCTTCTCATTAGCATCCGATCTACCACCCTTTGTGAAGTTTCTTCTGTTGAAACTCTTGTACTCCTTCCTCTCACCACCCTTTTTGTATTCTCTGGTGATCAAGGCCAGAGTTTTCATCATCTCCTTCATCGAGACTTCTTCATCAGAACTCTCCTCACTCTCTGCTATCAAGATCTTCTTCTTCTTCTTCTTCTTCTTCTTCTTTTTCTTTTTCTTCTTCTTCTTCTCCTTCTCTTCCTTCTGTGTTCCTTTCCCCTTTCCAGAGCTGTCATCCTCTGCAACCAGAGCAAGTGGACCACCATAGTTCTTCTTCATTTGTAGAACTTGAGGCTCTTGACTTTTAAGAGAACYAAATAARTCAGCCAAAGTCCAAGCTTCCAAATCCAAGGTGGCCTTCATAGACATGGTTAGGTGCATCCATTCAATTCCAAGGCTCTTCAAGAACAGAGAGTTATTGTCCTCTGCCATTCTCATTACTCCATACCTTTTGCAGTTGCTAATTAAGGTGTTTAGTCTGGAGTATGTGTCCGACAGGGATTCACTCTCTTTAGCCTTGAAGTTGTGGTATTCGTCAATGCAAATTGCTCAATTATTCTTGAGTGTTTTCTTACCTCCTTCAATATGTTTTTCTAATTCTGCCCAAATATCCACGGACAATTGACAATGATCGATACATTTGAAGATTTCGTGAGGTATTGCCATGATTAACAACCGTTTGCATTTGCTGCCCAAATCAACCAATATCATGTCCTCATCACTCCAGTTAGCAACAGGTCTTGGCTCGTAATGTTCAGGAATTTCTAGGGTTGTGCCAGTAGCAGGAACTCTTGGAATTAAGTTCATTGGCACATAAGGAGGATTGTAGAGAAATTCACATATCCTTGGGTGAATTTCCTCCAAAAAGTTAATCATTCGCACCTTCCATTGCGGATACTCCTCACGAATAAGTGTGGGAGGTTTTGATTGAGAACTAGTGCTCATGAACGAGGTATTGGCCAAGTTCGCCATTGAAATTAGAAGGAGAAAAATAGGAATAAGATGAAACTGATTTAATCGAGTGAAACAGGGTAAGATGAAGAAGACTGGTGTTCTATAAAATGCAGATTAATACCAAAAACAGAATTAAATGAATGAGAATTCAATTCCTGCTCTAATACCAATTGTTAGGACCTGTAAATTCAGATTTGGTATTTGATCTCTTACTCTGGATGATCTTTAGGACGATTACAGTGCAGCGAAAACAATGATAAGAACACAATAGAGTAATTAACCAAGAACACACAGATTGATATGAAGAAGATGAATGCAATAGAATAGCTTCAAAGGTTTTTCAATTGATTGAAAATATAGACGATTACAATACGAAAGCACACTGAATTACAAAGGCCTAAGCTGCTATTTAT
>NW_020204759.1:1793-10133 GCF_001531365.2 Cynara cardunculus var. scolymus
AACCTTTGAAAAACAGCAGAACAGGATCTTCACAGAAGACGAATCCGCAGACCCTCTGTGAGCCATCTCAGAGGCTCTGCTATAGAAGACTTGTAGGTTCTTATTGCCAGAGGACCATTTTCCAGAACCTCTGTGAGAGACAACAGAGGTTCTGTCATTCTTGACTTGCACGATGAAATAGCTTATGTTGCTGGTCCTCTGTTGTCTTCTGTGGAAGATACCCTTCTGTCAACACTTGCAGAAAACGTTTTCATACTTTTACATTAAGTAAATATTAGAGCTAACATCTACCAAAGAACGTAAAAAGAAAAGCAAGAAAGCATTGGTACTAGAATCAGAATCTGAAGAAGAAACTTCTAAATCAGATGATGAAATTAAAGCTTTTGCCAAATCTTTGGCCTTGATCACAAAGCAGTTCCAAAGAAAGTTCATCAAGAAACCCTATGAACGAAAAGAGTTCAAGAGAGAAAGGTACCAGTGATCGTATGAAAGGAAGCCATCCAAATTTCATCAAAGGGAAGATAGAAGAGATGGGAGAGAAGAAAGAGAAGAAAAAAGAGAAGACAAAAGAGACGAGAGGAGAGAAAACAAGGATGGAAGGAAAAATGATCCGATGCTTAAGGTGCGGAAAACTCGGTCATTTTTCCAAAGAATGCAGAGGACGATTGGTAAATGATGTTGACTATTACAAGAACAAATAAAAATATAATTCCAGAGAGAGAAGCCTGATGGCTGAAAAAGAAAATTGGGTGTCCAATTCTTCATCAGACGATGAAGACAAAGCACTCATCTGTTTAATGGCCACGTCCAACGCAGAATCCGCCTACAACTCTGATGACCAGGTATGTGAGTCTACTTCCAATGAAACCAACTCTGCCCCATCGGAGCTAGAGTTAAAGGTAATAAAACTTTCAGAAGATTTCTTGAAATTAAAAGAGAAATTAAATTTTGAAAAATCCGAAAGGATAAAAGCGGAAAAAGAARCAAGTTTCTACAAAAGAGAAACTGATCTTCTAATCGAAGAAAAAACTGAACTTGCAAAGGAAAAGACTCGCATCAGCACTCTTAAGAAATCAGAGGAAAATAAACTTCTAGAAATAAACAAACGAATAACTAAGGACCTAGAAAAGAAAACAAAGGCCTTAAAGGAATCCGAGGCAGAGAGACTAAATTCAGTAGCTCTTAAAGATTTCTGAAGCCGAGGAAGAGGAAGCTGATGTAGCAACATCACGAGATAGCTCCTCTCTTCAGGGCTATCAAGGACGTGATGGAAGTCCTTCAAGGCCTACCTTCTCACAAGGCCAAAAAGGCGCCTCCGAAGCAGAGGCACAACCTGCAGCATCTGTTGCTGCAGGGGTTACCCCACATGCAGATCTGGTCACAAAGGCTGAGTTCCAAGCCTTTGTCGATGTAGTGATGCGGTCCTTGGAAGACCTTAAACTCATCATACAAGGGATTGTTGATAACCAACCCTCCACCGATAACTCTGCCCTCCAACAATCCCTTGCAATCCTACAACACCACCTCTCACAGATTGAAACCCAAACCCAAGACAATACCACCCGCCTTCAAATGCTCCAACAAACCATTACCCAACACCACAATACCACATCCTCCCTTGCCACCCAACGAAACCAAATCCTCATCCAATCCATCGCCACCCTCACGGCCGAGGTAACTGAGGCCGATGAGAACCTTACATACATCATCACCCAACTACAAACCATCCTCCAAAACCTTCACTCCCTACCCACAACCATCATCTCCTACATTCCTCATCAAGCCCCACCTCAATCCACCTCATCCATCGATGCTACCCTTGCCAACCTCACCAACCAAATGGCCTCCATCCGAACCACCCTCACCCAACTACCCACCTTTATCCTAGCCCAAATCCCCCAGCCTACTCCGCCACCCCAACCTCCCTCTTCAAGCCCATCCTTTGATGAAGCCTTCTCCTCATTCACTGCAGAGGTGAGAAACCTTATCACCAACCTACCTGTTCCACCTTCCACATCAACAACCACCTCCATGCCACCACCAGCCTCCTCATCAACCACATAATTTGCGACCAGAGCCAATCTCAGGGATCTGTCAAAGGCACTTATCTTTTCATTCAATGAGATAAGTGCAAAGTTTGCTGCAAGATCTGTTGAGCCTACCAACACATTGAAGAAGATTCTCCTTCAACAGCAAGAACGAACAAACTCTCTTCTTCGCTCAATGGAACAAAGGCGCAACAAAGATCGCGTGCGCACACTAGCCGAGCACATCCAGCTATGGAAGAAAAACAGGAGCAGGGCCTCTTGCTCGTCAAGCCGCCCCTTCAAAAGACGAAGACATGAGGACCAAGACCCCGATGATCACGGTCTTGGACCTCATGAGGGGGAGACAGAGGTCGTGGCTGCACAGCAAACGGAATCTGCTGCACCACCATCACCATCACCATCACCACAAACTCAACCACCTCCCTCAATCGAAGGAACCCAAGCAAGGGAACCAGAGGCTCTGCTCTCTGAAGATGAACAAAATGTACATGTTCCCTTCGCTGCAACCCCAGAAGCCATCGTGTTGAGTTCCTCAACCGATGAAGAGCCAATCACCCCTCCAACAGATATAAACCAACCTTCATCACCCACACCAAACCTACCCTTAACACCTTCACCAACACCTCGCACCACACAACCCTTCACCTTATCCATACAACAACAACCAACGATAATCCAACCTTCATCACCCCAACAACCATAAACCCAAACAGAATCCCATGCACCAGAAACCACCCAAGCCGAACCCAATGAAACACAACCAACCCAAGTTGAACCAACTCAACAAGAAACCATACCCTCACCAACTCATACACAACCCTTAACCCAACCACCCGTGGTGCATGCGGATACTCACTCTTCATCAAGGCAACCTCCTCAGAGCCTGGTAGATGAGATTATACAAAGCATGGAGTCGATGCAGAGACGTCCTAAATTGCCGCCCAGGGAACCAATTATGATGGAAAACATCCATCAATACCTATACCAAGACCGCGATGAAAGTTTGACCATCAACCCTCCTATCTTATCGCTTGAGTCCATGGACCTCTTACACCATAGATTCATTAGATAGACCACACAAGCACCTCAGGCTGTCTTCTCGAATAATGGGATAAGGAGGGTCATGGATCTGAAAATAAGGACATTTGCCAATCGAGCCATTCGATACATTGAGTTCACTGTGGGGAGAGCACATGGGCAAGTTAGCGTGTTCAACGAAAATGACCTCATTAATCTCAATCCATATGACTTGATTGAATTATACGCATACACGGTTCAAAGGAAGGACCACGGCATTAGATATGGAATGGTGAACCGAGCGGTAGTAAAGACGATGGAAACCCTGGTGAACCATAGAGCCAAGAGTGATTTTGAAATTACTCTTCGGCTAGGCATTGAAAGACTCTCCTGCACTCCACCAAACGAAGATTTCCAAGGCCTGCAGGAGAAAAGATCTGCCTCAGTCCTAACTCAACCCAAACTTGGACTTGTTTACAAGAATGAGTTCAGGGTTAAAAAGTTCTTTAGACWAACTGAGGCCTTCAAGTATTCATCGGATACACTTGAATGGTTTCAGAAAGTCATTAGAGAGAGACTAGGTAGAAACCACGTGCCAAGAGAATAAGGGAGTCAGCTCATTCATGAGATATCGATAGTCATCGGCTATCGAAGACTACTCATGCGCTTCAGAGAAATATATCAAGGTAGCTTATGATGAGTTGTATTTTTTTTTGTTTTGCCTTAATGTCTTTTCATTCCAGTATTGTAAGAATTTCATCATCCAATAAAAATTTGGAATTTGATGTTTTTCTATTAGATTAGTCTCTGTTCTTCACAAGTGTTTTTAGATTAGTCTATGTTTGTTATTTAGGGAGATTGTTAAACCCTATAATTCATAAAGTAAAAAGTAATGAAAAACAATAAGTGATGAAGAACCAGAAGACCGTTGAAGACATCAAGGCAGAATTGGCTAAGTCTGGAGCACAACCAGAGGACCGATGGACGACCAAGGATGCGATGGAAAGAGCATCTTCATCGACCCTCTGGTCAACTACACTTAGAGAATTATCCATCAATTCATCCAGAAGCATGCAAAGACTTAAAGATAAGGATGATTCATCATACCATGAATGACAGCTGGAGATGACAAGTCAACAACTAGATTTCAAGTTTATCTTTGATATTAAAGCTTATCCATAGTTTAGATAAACTTTATCCATTAGTAGAAGATTAGCTAAATAGTCTCACTAGATAGTTATCTTCTAATTAGTCTTCTAGTATAAATAGGTGATTAGGCCTATTGTAAAAAGAGTCGCTTTTACGTTTCATTTATTTATAAAGTGTAATCTTTGACGCTCAAGATTGTTCTTAATTGTTCATAATTTCTTCTTGAGTGTTCATCACTTTGTTCATCAAATCACTATAATTTGGTTATTATTAACTAGATTATTAGTGTTATTGAGAGATCTAGGATCAACAGGAAACTTTTGATAAAAAATCAAAAATTTGGATCTCTAACTCTCCATGTCCCCGAATCGTAAAAGTAATCTAATAAAATATAAAAACCTATATTTCAAATTTAAACGCAAATCTAAGCAACTACCTAACTAAGCCTTAATGAAATAAAAGCAATATTAAGAACAAACCTGAAATCAAAGCAATACGTATAGAATCGGGATTGTGGTCTATGGTCGTCACAACATATAATGTGTAGAAAATGGTTATTGTTGGCGGTGACATCCTCGCCAATGCTAGAGATGGAAAAGAAAGAACAGTTAGTAATGGTCCTCGTTTGGCCGATTTCATTGAATTGGATACGGGATCACAATTTCTAAATGAGGAAACGAGTAAGAAGGAGGATTTTTTTTAACCTATTAAAAAATCGTTTTTGACTATTGACTTCATTAAAGTCGTGAATCATCATTGTAGGGGTGCATAACTGATAGGAATTATGGGGGAGAGAAGACAATTCAGGAGGGAAAGAGAAAAATTAGGATACATTTAAAGGAAGGTGGATAAAGGTTGTTGCACTAGAAGTGGATATTATAGGTTATGAGTTTTGAGATTTTTATAATAACCATAACAATTGATACTTTTTGAAAATTCTTGTGGAGAGGAGAGTAGTTGGGACTTGCAGATGGAAGCTTTTAAATTATGTACATTAAGGTTGATAGGTAATACCATTTAAAAATTTCAAGATAACCATAAGTGCCATTTTATAAAGGAGTGTAAGTTAATAATGGTGTAAAGGAAAAATAAAAAATGAAAAGTTAAAGGATATAACACACAATTAGCAAAGTTGGGTTAACAGAGAATCATAAGTGACAAAACCATATAAAGGGTTTGAGAAAACTCTTGTAGACGTATAACATCATCAAACTATTTGTAATATTTCCAGCAAATAGTCCATTACAGAGTGGTGTTAAATTCACATATGCAGTGTATACATGCAGATGAAGCCCCAAATGGAAACTTTTGATATAAAATAAAAAGTTTGGAACTCCAACCACCATGTCCCCAAATTGGAAAATTAATCTAACAAAATATAAAAACCCACATTTTAAATTTAAAATCTAATAACTGAGCAATAAATAAATAAAAGCAATCTAAGAACAAACCTAAAATTGAAGCAATAAGAGTGGAACCGAGACTATGGTCTATGGTCGTCGCGATACGTAATGTGTAGGAGATGGTCATCATTAGCAGTGGCCTCCTCGCCGGCACTGGAGATGGGCAAGAAGGATCAGCTACAAGTGGTCCTTGTTTGGTCGATTTCGACGCCTGGGATGGGGGAGCGCAAGTTCTTAATAAGGAAACCAGTAAGAGAAAGGGTTTATTTTAACCTTGTCAAAACAATTTGTTTTTGACCATTGACTTCACTAAAGTCATCAAGTCGTCATTATAGGGGTGGATAACCGACAGGAATTGCATATGAGAGAATTCAGTTTAGTGGAGGGGAGAAATTTGGGAAGATTTGAAGGAAGGTGGATGAAGGCGGTTGCACTGGAGGTGGGTGTTGTAGGTTCTAAGGTTTGAGATTTGTACAATAAGCATAACAATTGTCACTTTTGGAAATTCTAGTGGGGAGGAGAGTAGTTAGGACTTGCAGATGGAAGATTTAATTTATGTATATCAAGCTTGATGGATAGTATCTCTTATAAGTTTCAAGATAACTGAAGTCCCCATTTATGAAGGAGTATAGATTAATAATGGTGTAAAAGGAAAAAGGAAAAATGTAAAAGTAAGAATATAAAACAAATTAAAGAATTAACTATAAGGTATAAAATGCATGTTTTAAAAACAATTCACTATGTATAGATATTTAATAATATTTTTAAATCAACAAATATTCAATATTGGATTTATTTTGAAGGTATCGATTAGACGATTATAATGTTAAAATTTGTAAACAAAGTATATTTTAATGTATTTTATTTCATATACAATTATTTATATAAATATGATAAAGGTGTAAAATGAAAATGAAAAACTCAAAGTGAAAAAGTAAGAGATAAAAATTAAATTAAATAACTAATTATAAAATGTATACATTGTAATTTAAAAATGCTCACATTGTGAACCGAATACATCTGAAACAAACACAGTGTGAAAAAAAAATATATGTTAATCAATATTTCTAAATCCTAGTCTTAGATGGAAAGAAGTTGTTAGCTCTCATATTTCATTTAATGTAAAAGTATGAAAAAGTATTATTGCGAGTGTTGACAAAAGGGTTCATTCCACAGAAGACCACAGAGGACCAACAACAGAAGATGTTCATTCGYACAAGTCAAGATTGACAAAACCTCTGTTGTCTCTCACAGAGGTTCTGGAAAATGGTCCTCTGTTATCAAGAGCTTACAAGTCATATGCAGTAGAGCCTCTGGGATGGCTCACAGAGGGTTTGCGATTCATCTTCTGTGGAGAACCTCTTTTTACTGTTTTACTTTGGTTAGTTAGTTGCACGTGCCTCTCACGTGACTAGGTCTGTAATCGACTTTATTTGGACGGCTTGGATGATTTCACTTGTCTAGGTCATGTCAGAAAGGTCGTTAGGAACTAGTATATATTACAGCTAGGCCTTTGTAATTATGTGTGCTTCCGAATTGTAATCGTCTTATTTTCAATCAATTGAAAACCTTTGAAGCTATTCTCTCGTGTTCTTCATATTCATCAACTGTGTGTTCTTGATTAATTACACTGTTTGTTTTTATACTGTTTCCGCTGCACTGTTTTTGTTCTTAAAGATCATCCAGAGTATTTGGTTAATATCWAAACTGAGTTTACAGGTCCTAACAATTGGTATCAAAGCAAGAATCGAATTCTTATTTGATTAATTCTGTTCTTGGTATTAATCTGCATTTGTTCTAGAACACCAGTCTTCTTCTTCAGGTTACTTTGTGTTACTCTATTTTATCAGTTTCATCTTATTCCTATTTTTCTTCTTCTTTCAATGGCGAATCTGGCCAATACATCTTTCATGAGCACTGGTTCTCAATCTAAACCTCCCACGCTTATACGTGAGGAGTATCCCCAATGGAAAGTGCGAATGGTTAATTTTCTGGAGGGAATTCACCTAAGGATATGTGAATTTATTTATAATCCTCCTTATGTCCCCATGAACTTAATTCCAAGAGTTCCAGCCACTGGAACAACTCCAGAAATTCTTGAGCATTACGAACCACGTCCTATTGCAAACTGGAGTGATGAGGACAAAATAATGGTTGAATTGGGTAGCAAGTGCAAACGATTGTTAATTATGGCAATACCTCACGAAATCGTCAAATGCATCGATCACTGTCAACTGTCCATGGATATTTGGGCAGAATTAGAAAAGCAGATTGAAGGAGGTAAGAAAACACTCAAGAACAATCGATCAATTTGCATTGACGAGTACCACAGCTTCAAGGCGAAATAAGGCGAATCCCTGTCGGACACATACTCTAGATTGAATACCTTGATTAGCAACTGCAAGAGGTATGGAGTAATGAGAACGGCAGAGGACAACAACTCGTTATTCTTCAAGAGCCTTGGAGTTGAGTGGATGCACCTCACCATGTCCATGAAGGCCACCTTAGACTTGGAAATGTAGACTCTAGCAGACTTGTTTGGATCTCTTAAAAGCCAAGAGCCTCAAGTTCTGCAAATGAAAAAGAACTATGGTGGTCCACTAGCTCTAGTCGCAGAGGATGGATGCTCTGGAAAAAGGAAAGAGGCACAGAAGGAAGAGAAGGAGAAGAAGAAGAAGAAGAAGAAGAAGAAGAAGAAGAAGAAGAAGAAGAAGAAGAAGAAG